>NW_017670819.1:0-42147 GCF_001879085.1 Nicotiana attenuata
CAAAATGATAGTCTGGAAATAATTATTGAATTTTGTACTATTAAAATAGACAACAAATTAATTTTAAAATCTTTAAAAATAAGGGAAAAATACCAAAACTCTTGGGGCATGCTTATATATGCATGTACATGCTATTTTGAGAATATTTTGAGTATATAAAATACATAGGGAAAAATTGGGTATCAACAGCTGCCCATCTTTACCCGGGAAGGATGAAAGAGTTGTCGGGTAAAGATATGATGACCAATTTTGACCTTGAAAAATGACTTGCAAAGGTTTCGACCGAGCTCTAGTTTCTGAGCCGCCTACATATCCCTGGTCTTACACGAATCAGGCCATATGTAGTTCGGGATACATCGACGGAGTATGCCGATGGAGGTTTTTGAAGAGATGGACGCAATATTTAGGTTGGGAAGGATGGTCAGGGACTGATGGGCTGCGAGAACTGGAGCGAGATCGCTCCTGCTATAATGGCCGTTGCCAGCTGATGTACCTGCAATTGAGTAATACAAGCATATCGTGCAGAATTTAAACGTGATGCAAGTTCCCGTTGGACCATGAATGTTGTCTTTGGACGGTTAGGATGACGTCCTCAGACCATGACGTCCTGGGCCATGAAGCGCATAATAAAGGATTCGCAGGCTATGAAATGATGTTCTCGGGCTATGATGATGGTGCCTCCGAACCATGATGCCTTTGAATAATGATGTGCAGAATATAAAGTGGGGTCCTCGAGCCATGGCATGGCGTTCTCGGGCTATGAAAATGGTGCCTCCGAACAATGACGCCCTTGGATAGCTTGGCGGTATTTCAGCCCATGAAATGCAAGATTTGGCGGTATTTCAGCCGATGTAAAGCATAAATAAAAAAATGGCGATATTTCAGCCGACAAAGGTTTAAACATAAACTGGCGATCTTTCAGCCGATATAGAGAATCAAGTAAAGTTGGCGGTATTTTAGCCGATGTGAAGCATAAATATAAAATGGCAATGTTTCAGCTGACAAAGGTTTAAACATAAACTGGCGATCTTTCAGCCGATATAGAGAATCAAATAAAGTTGGCGATGTTTCAGCCGATGTAGAAATATAAATGGAGATATCTCAGCCGATGCAAAGCATAAGTATAGATGGCGATATTTCAGCCGACAGAAATTTAAATAAAAACTGGCGATTTTCAGCCATGCAAGATTTAAATAAAGCTGGCGGTATTTCAGCTGATGCAAATAAGAGGTGGCGATATTTCAGCCATGCAGGATGGAGACAGCGCTTAGTCTCGGAAGGCAGAAAAGTAACCTTATGCAATGCAAGGAAATGCAGGATGGAGACAGTGCTTAGTCTCGGAAGGCAGAAAAGTAGCCTTATGCAATGCAAGGAAATGCAGGATGGAGACAGTGCTTAGTCTGCTTGCATTGCAGGATGGAGACAGTGCTTAGTCTCGGAAGGCAGAAAAGTAATCTTATGCAATGCAAGGAAATGCAGGATGGAGACAGTGCTTAGTCTCGGAAGGCAGAAAAGTAGCCTTATGCAATGCAAGGAAATGCAGGATGGAGACAGTGCTTAGTCTCGGAAGGCAGAAAAATAGCCTTATGCAATGCAATAAACAAAGATGAAGAGTAACGAAATCTCTTAGCTGAGAGGTGATAGCTGATAGTTAATTGTCACTATGGCTGCTGGGGATGTTGCGTGCAAATAGCGCTCAAAAATGGGTGATGATCCTGAGAATTGTATTCCTGAAAAGTATGAGTTTGTAATCGTATCTGATGACCCTACGTCTCGGGCGCCTACGTTCAAAGAAAGATCATGAGTTTTGTCAAGGGGGAAAGGTTAGTTCGTCTTCCCATGGACTGCGCTCGTCCTACTCGGCTCTTGCTCTTACTGGCAGCGTTGCTGAACAAAGCAATTCTGATAGTATCCATGCATGATTTGGTAATATAATTTTAAGAAAATATGATGTAAATACATAATAGATTAAAAAACAATTTTCTTTTAGATGAACCGATGACTGCGACGCGGTTCAAGATATTGCAACCTCTTTTGCTCCGGAATTTTGAGGGTCCTCCTCAAAATTCTGCCCCAGTTTACTGGGTTGGTGCCTCTGACGGCTGCGCGCGATGAATGGAGAAAGTCAACTTCGGAATTTTGAGGGTCCTCCTCAAAATTCTGCCCCAGTTTCCAATATCACGGGAAATGAAAATTTTATTAAATTGTGACCGAACCCATAGGGCTGCCTACGTATCCCCTCTTAAACGGGAATCAGGTCAGGCATAGTTCAAATTATATCATAAAGAGATCATAATGATTACACATAGTATCGCTTCACTACATCTGAATTGATCAGCTTTGGCCAAACTTCTCCGTCCATTTCTGCAAGTATGAGGGCTCCTCCGGTTAGGACCCGGTGAACCATGTACGGACCTTGCCAGTTGGGAGAGTATTTTCCTTTGGCTTCGTCTTGGTGCGGAAAAATCTTCTTCAGTACTAACTGCCCTGGCGCAAACCGTCTCGGCCTGACTCTCTTGTTGAAGGCTCTGGTCATTCTGTTCTGATAAAGCTGGCCATGGAAAACTGCATTTAGTCTTTTCCCGTCTATATGGGCTAACTGCTCGTAGCGACTCTTTACCCATTCTGCATCTTCAAGTTCCGCTTCCTACATAATTCTTAGGGAGGGAATCTCTACTTCGGCTGGGATGACTGCCTCGGTACCGTAAACCAGCATATAAGGAGTTGCCCCAGTTGACATGCGGACTGTGGTACGGTATCCCAATAAATCAAATGATAGCTTCTCATGCCACTGCTTGTGTTTTTTTATCATTTTTCTCAGTATCTTTTTGATGTTCTTATTGGCCGCTTCTACAGCTCCATTCATCTGAGGTCTGTAGGCTGTAGAATTCTTGTGCTTGAACCTGAAGGTTTCACACATCGCTTTCATCAGGTCGCTTTTGAGATTGGAACCATTATCAGTGATGATTGACTCTGGGATGCCAAACCGGCAAATGATACGGTCGCGGACAAAGTCTGCCACAACCTTCTTGGTTACAGCCTTATATGATGCTGCTTCAACCCATTTGGTGAAATAATCAATTGCCACTAGAATGAACCTGTGCCCATTTGACGCGGCAGGCTCGACAGGTCCAATGATATCCATCCCCCAAGCGACGAACGGCCATGGTGAGCTTGTTGCATTGAGCTCGTTAGGAGGCACCTTTATCATGTCTGCATGAATTTGGCAACGATGGCATTTCTGAACATACTAGATGCAGTCCGTCTCCATAGTCATCCAGAAATAACCAGCTCGGAGTATTTTCTTGGCTAAGACGAAACCGTTCATGTGCGGGCCACAGGTCCCTGCATGAACTTCTTCCAACAACCTTGATGCTTCCTTTGCTTGAACACACCTTAGTAATCCCAAATCGGGAGTCCTCCTATATAGGATTTCTCTGCTGTGAAAGAAGTGATTGGACAGTCTCCGCAGTGTGCGCTTTTGAGTAGTGTTTGCAAGTTCTGGATATTCTCCTGTTGACAAATACTTCTTAATGTCATGAAACCATGGTTTTCCATCTGCTTCTTCCTCGACATGAGCACAGTAAGCAGGTTGATCCTTGATTTTTAACGGGATAGGATCGATGAAGTTCTTATCTGGGAGCTGAATCATGGATGATAGAGTGGCCAATGCATCGGCAAACTCATTCTGAACTCTGGGGACATGCCGGAA
Source organism: Nicotiana attenuata (assembly GCF_001879085.1). NCBI lineage: Eukaryota > Viridiplantae > Streptophyta > Magnoliopsida > Solanales > Solanaceae > Nicotiana > Nicotiana attenuata. Next base: position 3,713 of record NW_017670819.1, read on the forward strand.
TTCTGTGTTTGTAAACCTCTTCCTCAACTCTTGTACGTGATGCTAGTATGGGAGTATTTTGGAGTTCTTGGTTGCCCACTCTTCTCGAACCTGATGTATGAGCAAGTCGGAATCCCCGATCACTAGTAACTCCTGAACGTTCATGTCAATGGCCAGCTTGAGCCCCAAGATGCAGGCTTCATACTCGGCCATGTTGTTGGTGCACGGGAACTTGAGTTTGGCGGACACTGGATAATGTTGACCGGTTTCTGACACTAGAACTGCTCCTATGCCAACTCCCTTAAAGTTTGCTGCTCCGTCGAAAAACATTCTCCAGCCATCATAGGATTCTGCAATGTCTTCTCTTATGAAAGAGACCTCCTCATCGGGAAAATACGTCTTTAGAGGCTCGTATTCTCCGCCCATAGGGTTTTCGGCAAGATGATCGGCTAGTGCTTGTCCTTTGATCGCTTTCTGAGTCACGTAGACAATATCAAACTCACTCAGCAGGATTTGCCATTTGGCTAGCTTGCCCATGGGCATGGGCTTCTGAAATATGTACTTAAGTGGATCCATCCTTGATATAAGATAAGTAGTGTAGGCATAGAAATAATGCCTCAACTTCTGAGCTACCCAAGTCAGAGCACAACAAGTGCGTTCTAGCAGGGAATACCAGGCCTCATACGGGGTGAACTTCTTGCTGAGATAGTAGATGGCCTGCTCCTTTCTCCCCGTTTCATCATGTTGTCCTAAAACACAGCCGAATGCTCCATCCAGTACTGCAAAGGAGAGTAATAGCGGTCTACCTGGTTCGGGCGGGACCAGGACTGGTGGCGTTGACAGGTATTCCTTGATTCTGTCGAAGGCCTTTTGACAATCATCAGTCCATTTAGTGGCGGCGTCCTTCTTCAACATCTTAAAGATTGGTTCACAAATGACAGTAGACTGGGCTATGAATCGGCTGATGTAGTTGAGTCTCCCCAAGAAACTCATAACCCCTTTCTTGTTCTTTAGAGGTGGTAATTCTTGAATGGCTTTGACCTTTGACGGATCGAGTTCTATTCCTCGTCGGCTTACGATGAACCCGAGCAGTTTTTCGGCAGGAACCCCGAATGCACACTTGGCGGGATTCAGTTTCAGGTTATACCTTCTCAGTCTGTTGAAAAACTTCCTCAAATCTTCCATGTGCTCAGTGGATTTCATGGATTTGATGATGACATCATCTACATACACCTCGATCTCTTTATGGATCATGTCATGGAAAATAGTAGTCATGGCCCTCATGTAGGTGGCCCCAGCATTCTTTAATCCAAAAGGCATCATCTTGTAACAATACATCCCCCACGGCGTGATGAAAGCCGTTTTCTCTGCATCTTCTTCATCCATCCATATCTGATGGTACCCAGCAAAACAGTCAACGAATGACTAAAGCTCGTGCTTGGCGCAGTTGTCGATCAGGATATGTATGTTCGGTTTACAAAGAGTTTTGTAAATGCATTTTTTGGCTCAGTGATTTTAGTGGAGTTTGGAAAAATCCTACTGAGTAGTAGGTCGTGGTTTTTTCACCTTTTAAGCCAGGTGTTTTCCACTTAAAAATCTCTGTGCACTTTACTATCAGTATTTATTATTCCGCAAACTGCTGTAGTTAGAACACTTAGAAGAACCAGGTTCTTCTAACGCGAAAATTAGGTACCACACAAATCACCCCCCCCCCTCTTATGTGGTATTGACGTTTATAACATCAAGGATGTGTATGTTCGGCAATGGGAAGTCGTCTTTCGGACTGGCCCGGTTGAGATCCCGGTAGTCGACACAGACTATGACCTTCCCGTCCTTCTTTGGCACTGGCACAATGTTGGCCAACCATGTCGGGTACTCCACTACCCTGAGGACCTTAGCTTTGACTTGCTTGGTAACTTCTTCTTTGATTTTTAAACTCATGTCTGGCTTGAACTTTCTGAGCTTCTGCTTTACCGGCGGACATGTTGGATCAGTTGGCAGTTTGTGAGCTACAATAAATGTACTGAGACCGATCATATTATCATATGACCAAGCAAACATGTCCTCATATTCTTTTAAGAATTCCGTGTACTCTTCCTTTTCTGACGGTGACAGGTGAACACTGATGCGTGTTTCCTTGACATTCTCTGTATCCCCCAGGTTGACGACCTCGGTTTCGTCCAGGTTAGACTTAGGTCAATTCTCAAAGTCTTCGACCTCTTTAACGACCTCTTCTGGTATCTCATCCTCTTCTGAGTCTATATCCTTTGTTGCGTTACCTCGTCGCATGTCACATTCGTCGGTTCATCAAGATAAGTAATAGTAATGCTGTGTAAAAGTAAAATAAATGACAGAGAAAAAATAATAAGAGCGAGACTTATATAAGAAACTAAAATGCTTTGATAAATGCCAAAATTGTTTTGAACATCGGAGCTCTTTTCAAAATTTAAAGATAATACTGAAGGGAAATGAACTAGCGAAAAAAAAAGATAATGCATAATGCTTTGTTCAGCCTTGCTACCCCGAAGCTCTCCGGGCCTTGGTGGTTCTGATGGACCAATTGTTGAGGTACTCTCCTCGGCTCACCGCCTGTATGGAAGGGCCTTCCTCCCCTTCCTCCTCGAGAATGACATGACAGTCCATATTTTCATCTTCCAAGAACAGGTTCTTCATTGCAGCCAATGTTTCATCTTCCTCTGACCCATATAGGATGTCTGCTGGCTAGAAAGTTTGCTCCAGGCGGGGTATCGGGTGCTCTAGTGGATAGTAAGGGCCGCGCCATGGTGGCGACCAGTTCTTGAATTCCTGCCAAGTATATCCATACCCTAACCCGAAAGTGGTGCCATGCTTCATCAATTTGATAGGCTTGGTGATCCCCTGGAGATTCTTGCCGAGCCCTTTGCCAGGTTCATACCCGCTCCAATTCAGTATACTCTCTATCTTGCTATCCTACCACTTATCTTTGTCCACGGCGTTGACTCGCTCAATTTGGTAGTAGGTTTCTCCTCCTAGTTTCCTTCTTCCTTCAATTGTTGGGATGGTTTGACGACTGTATATGGGGTTACTCCCGTCACCGTGAATAATCACCTCTTGGTGATTCCACTCAAACTTCACTGCCTGGTGCAGGGTTGATGCTACGGCTCCAGCGGCGTGGATCCAAGGTCGTCCCGGTAGTAAGTTGTAGGATGCTGGGATGTCTATTACTTGAAAATCAACATCGAACCAAGTTGGCCCCATTTGCAAACATAAACTGATCTCCCCAATAGTGGACCTTTGGGAACCATCAAAAGCTTTGACGATGATAGCCCCATCCTTTCTTTCATGCAGACTCTTCCCCAATGTCCTGAGGGTCACCAATGGACAAATGTTGAGGCTGGACCCTCCGTCAATCAAAGTCCTGGTGATGAAATAGTCTTCGCATTGCATAGTGACGTGCAACGCTTTGTTGTGGCCTAAACCTTCAGGGGGCAACTCATCCTCGTGGAAAGTGATTTTATGACTCTCCAATACCTGCCCGTCCATATTTGCCATCTCTCCTCCAGTTATATTGCTAGGTACGTACGCCTTGCTTAGTATCTTCATCAGGGCGTTCTTGTGTGTCTCGGAGCTCTGCAGTAGAGCTAGAACGGAGATCTGCGTTGGTGTTTTGTTTAATTGATCAACAACTGAGTATTCTTTTGCCTGTATCTTCCGCCAGAGATCATCAGGCCCTGTTTCAATAGGCCGTCCAGAGGCCTACTTACTTGATTCAACTAAGTGCTCCGGAGTATAAATTCTGCCAGTCCTGGTCATACCCTGCGCTGCAATTGCTTCTCCAGACCTAGTTTTTCCCTTTCTCCTTGCCTTAGCGGTGTAATCCCAAGGAATGGCCTGTGTATGGAATGGCGTTACGGCTGACATTGCATCAGGAATGGGCACTCTCGCCTTGGGAGGTAACACAACTACTTCAAATGGTACTTTTGGAGATCCAAACTCCACCTCAATTGGCTCTGCGGTTCTTTTGGATAGCAGTGTTTCAAGCTCGAGAGGCACGGGCATGTTTACTTCATCATTCCCAGAGGGCTGGATCTGGACTACAATTGGGTTCAGTGTGACTGTTGGTTTCTTGGACTCGTCACCTTCGGCAATCAATCCAATTGACCCTTTGGGGTCCCAATCATTCTCTACTTCGATCATATGCACACTACCACCCTCATGATCAGGCTAGGGATTGGTTCGAACGTTAGGAGCAGGTTCCTTGGCCACGATGATTTTGTTATCAATTAGAGCTTGGATTTTGTCTTTCAGAGATCGACACTTATCAATGGTATGCCTTTTCATGCCGGAATGGTATGCACAGGTTTTGTTTGGATTGACCCACTGGGAAGGATTTTCTGGAGTTATGGTAGGGATTGGGGTGACATAACCGGCTGCTTTGAATCTTTCATATAGTTGGTCGATTGGCTCGGCGATGGCGATATATTGCTTGGGAGGTCTACAGTCAAAGTTAGGGCATGGCCTGGGGAAGTTTTGGCGGGCGGGAGGTGATTGGTAGGGAGCATTATAGGTTTGGTAGATGGGTGCAGGTTGGGAATATCTTGGAGAGGTATGTTGATATGTGGGGGAGGGAGATGATTAGTAAGCAGGTGATGGAATTTGGTAAGAGGGCAGAGGTGCTTGGTAATTGGGGATAGGCTGGTATGTGAGAGGGGGTACCGGGTAGGCTTGGTATTTTACTGGGGACTTGGTTCTCTGTGCAACCATCACGGCACTCACGTCCTTTTTCTTGGACGCGCCACCAGATTGTAGGGCTTTGTTGGTAGCGTGCAGTACCTCAAAATTAGTGACTATACCGCTCTTAATGCCTTCCTCAATCCTTTCTCCTAGCTTGATGATATCGGAGAATTTCTGGCCCTCTATCAACATTAACCTCTCATAATACTGCGGATCTTGAGCTCGAACGAAAAATCAGTTCATCTGTTCTTCTTCTAAGGCCGGCCTGACCTTAGCAGCCTCGGATCTCCATCGAGTAGCATACTCGCGGAATGTCTCAGTGGGTTTCTTTTTCAGATTCTGGATGTAGAAGATATCTGGTAAATTTTCTGTATTGAACCTGAACCTGTCCATGAAATCGGACGCCATTCCTACCCAGCTCGTCCACTTCTTGGGATCTTGGCTAATGTACCAAGATAGCGCATCGCCTTTCAAACTTCTTATGAAGAGTTTCATGCGAATCTTTTCATCTCTTCCTACGCCGACCAGCTTATCACAGTATGTCCTTAAGTGGACTCTAAGATCCTCCGAGCCGTCAAACATTTCAAACTTGGGAGGTTTGTACCCCTCGAGAAGTTCGACGTCTGGCTGAATGCAAAGATCCTCATAATTCAGCCCTTCAATGCCTTTGTTTCCTTCAACGCCCTGGACTCGGCTAGTCAATTTCTTGAGCTCAGCATCCAGGCTCTTGATGAGAGATTCTTTGTCATCAGACTCTGGTGTGTTTGTAATGGGCTGGGTGTATTGTGGTAGGGTTTCCACATAGATGGGAGTGTGGTGGGGATGATCATTTGATGGTTCAGCGATGAGGAGTGGAGTGTTGTTGTGACATGTGTTGCAATTTTTGTTAGTAGCGGGTTGTTTTTGCGGCTTCGGGATGTTTTGTGGAGGTATGGGGTGTTGAGCATTGAGAAAGTTGACGTCTGGAGTACTGAGGGAGAATAACAAGCTTGCCAAGTTCCGAACTTAGTCTAGTTCTTCTTGAAATTTCAGCAACTTCTGTTCGAGCTGAGCTGCATTTTCTTTGGATGTCTGAATATCCTGAGGAACCTCTACCCTTTCAACCGAATTCTCCTTTCTGACGTTGTTCAAATCTTCAATTTTTGCTTTGCTCTTGTTTTTTATAGGACTTGGAGGAGGAGGAGGTGGAGGGCCCTTAGATCTTGTGGAGTAGGATGACGATGCCAGAGTACACGAACTAACCTTTGGGGAGGGGAATAAAAATAAAAGTAAAAACAAAAAGGTAACAAGTTAGTACGGATTTCGAGAAAGATATTGCAATATTTAAACACATAGTATAAGAATATAAATCGTGTCCTAAATTAGGTGCCTCGTTGTGCCCGAGGTAGGCCTAGCGACAAGTTGATTTGGAGAACTTATAATGCTAAATGCCTCATTTTATTGATAAAAATAAGACGAATCCCAAAACGACACTAAAATTGCATAAAGTAAAAATGTCACTAATGGCCATTGGCCTTATTACATTCAAAAACGAAAAAGAAAAGAGACTCCTAACTATTTGGTCCCAGAAGGACCTTCCCCAGACTCGGCATCTTTGGCTCCATCGACCAGCTTCACCAGCTCACGCAATCCCAGTAGTAGATAAGCCCTGGCCAAATGTCCTCCTTCATTTCCCTCGGCGTTTTGGCAGTTCCCGATCCTCCGGATGAATTTCCAAAAGAGAAGGTAAGTTTCCCAAATACTTGCGGACGAGAGTCCGGTCATTGGAATGAAGGTCTTCCCACCAGCTTAGCAACCTTGGGTGAATGTTGGTTACCATGCCGAATCTGGGGATTTCGTGCCTCATTTTCTGCAAAACAAAGCGTTAGTCCCTTACCCCACCGGACTCGACTATTTAAATCAATAATTAGCATAACGGCATTTAGTTCTCCAAATAAATGCACAGAATATGGTGTTGTACGTTTGGGTTCCAGGGGAATCCAGTGGACTTTGGATAAGGCTATCTTAAAGAGTCATTATGTGGACAACATAACTGACTCGACTAGGTTTGACAGTGATGCATGAACAGTAAAATAGAATAAGGTTTCTATGGGGTGCTAGACCGGTACCCTTGAGCAGACAACTCAAGAGGTAAAGGCACGGAACCGTCGACTGCACCGCTGATCGACTGATTTTATCGCAAATATGCCTTTGCCGAATTTAGGGGGTTATAATATCGGAAGAGCACAACCACTCATTAAGCGTTGCTATGTTATTTGTTTGGCACGAGTGGAATATGATGTTGAAGATGCAATTACAAAAATGAAACAAATTGTCACGTATTTTCACGTTCATAATGATTACAATAATTGCTCAAAAATTACAACGGTATTGAAGGAAAATGGTAAATGAATGCGTTAAAGAAAAGGAAACAAAAGACAAGTCAGTTTCGAATAAAGGTATTAAACAAAGCAATAAAGAAAACAGTAAAGTCACATATAACATGATGTGGTAAAAGCCTAAAGAATCCACAGCAGAGTCGCCATGCTGTCGACGCCCCCTTTTTCTCGCAAAATCGGGTTTACGACATTTGGGAGGACAACTCTATTCCCGTTTGGGAATTGGATTTTTGGAATTGAAAAGTCGACACCTAATGATTAAGTGCATTAGGAAACTAAGGGTTTTGAGTTTGAAAACCAGAGTTCGGGTAAGGGCTAGAAATTATCTCGAGGGGAAGGTGTTTGGCACCCCTCAAGATCTACTAGTGTGGTTCCTGGTCATGCTATGTTGTGACTTTAATGCAAACAAGTATACAAATAATTTTACACATAAGAGTTGCAAATAGGTATGTAACAAGCATGTTGGAATCTACAATTTGTTTGAGGGAGGGTCTAAATGCAAGAAATCAATTAAGGCATTGAATAAACAAAGAAGAAAAATTTAGAAGGAAAAGGAATAATGCAGTAAAATTAAGGGGAGTTTTGGGTAGTTGAAAAGGCAGAATTTATTGATATTAAATAAAGTTACATAAGGAAAGGGGTCCTAGGTTTATAAAACACACGGATCATCCACACAACACTGGTAACCAATCATATGCGTAGTGTTATCGTGTGATCATCATCTCCATGTCTACCCTTCCCACCCCGTTAAGGTATTAAGCGCGAAATGGTATCGTTACGTACAGCATGCTATTACCCGTCCCACCTATCAGTCCCGGAGGCGTTTAGGACTACTAATCCTAAAGGGAGGGATCTTGGCTTTTCAGAGCTTTAAAAAGGATAAAATTCTAGGGCGACAATCATAACACATAAAGCAATTAATGGGGAGATAAGAACAATTAAAGGCTCATGTAGGCCTCCTCACTTAAAGAAATGCATTGTTTAGCACGTCTTACACATACTGTTTAGGTCTTTGATTAAAATTAGCGTAGGAATAATTGATTTACCACATATTTCCCAGATAGGGAGTCCGAATTAGTCCTGCTTAGATGTAGGTGATGAAGACTGACAATTGATTAATTATCTAACTATTTATATGCGTTAAACAGGATCTATAGGCATGATATCTATTAATTCAGAGACGGGGGAGAACAAACTGATTGCAAAATAAGCTCTGCGAGTGTTAGACGAACTACCACTGATTTTAGATTTAAAAAGCGAGTGGGCAGTTCATATTTAATTAATTACTTCTATAGGCATGCTTTCTAGGCGTAACTGATTTTTGTTATGCAGAAATCCTCTAGGCAGGTCATAGATGTGATTGATTTATTTTAGATCCTATTAGTAGATTTGCCTAATGACAGATGCACATGCAAAAATGCAGGAAAATCCTATAGGCATATTATCTATATGATGTGCAGAATTTCAGCGTCGATTCATTGACATGGTATATATTACGAAGTGCAGTAAACCTATGAGCATAATATCTATGTGAAGAATGCTGAGTTTGAAAGTGATAACCCTATGATCATGATTTCTAGGTAAAAGTGCAGAATTTGAAAGTATTAATCCTATAGACATGGTATCTACGTGAAATGCAAAATTTGGAAGAGTATACACCTTATGAACATGATTTCTACGTGAAATTGCAGAATTGAAAGAGTAAATATCCTATGAACATGGTTTCTATGTGAAATGCAGAATTGAAAGTATCAACCTATGAACATGATTTCTAGGCGGAATTTGAAAGAGTATACATCCTATAGACATGGTATCTACCCATTTGGCATGCATTCAATCCCGTCCCTTTTCACTATACCCCAGTAGTTATTACAAGGTTTATTACAAAGCTTATTACAGGCCAAGTGAATCAAAAGAAATAATAAAAATACATCAGTGATCACATCTACATCTAATCAGCCTAATCCAGACTCAAAGTCTAATAATATGAGATAAACCAACTTCCAGGATCGGATTTTCAAAGCCTTTCTCTTATTTGGGATGTGTCAAAGTTCCAAGGAACTTCAAGAGTTCCAGGCAGTGCTTACACCCTAAATATCATTGCAGAACAAATTATAGTGCAGTGTGTAAGTGCCAGCCCTCAAGTGTCCAAGTTCAGAGGGAACTCAAGGTGCCAAGGCAAGGCTCACAAGAGGGAGGCAGGACTTAAGGACTAGGAGTAAGTGTAAGTGCAATGAAAAGGAATTAGGGGGGAGCCAGGGCAGGCTGGTGGTCATGCCTAGCAACTGGCCTACTGGCACACCCCTGACCAGCTTGTCAGCTTAAAAATTAGAGAGTTAGGACCTTTTGAAGGTCAGGTTCAGCCATCGACAGCAATTTGGATGTTGCGAGTCTATACCTTAACTCTATACACATAAGGGAATGGGGGTATGGGAAATTGAAAGAGGCTAGGATCCAAAGGACCCAGTCTTAATCCATGACAACAACTTTGCATGTTGCCATGTCATAAACTACAGCCCAAGCACATAAAGGGGATGGGGATAGGGATTCATTGCAGCAACAGATAGCAAGACATAAGTAGTTATTTTAAAGCTGAACTCTATAAAGCAGTAAAGTAGGCATGGGCATAAAAGCTTGTAAGTAAACACATTGGACTTGATGCTAGAATCAAAAGTAGGACATACCAATTCAGAGAAGCAAGTAGGGAGAAACAGTAGATTTAGGGAAGCCAAAGTGCAATCAAGAAACAAGAGTGTAGATTTTAGAAGAGAGTTGTGATGCTTTATGCTTAAAAATCGTGTCTGTGTTAATGAAATAGCAGGGTATTTATAATTAAAAACAGGTGTAGAAAATAAGGCAAGAATCATTGTTTAGTAGTAATTATGGATCTATGTACCAATAAAAATCAATCAACATATAGACTTCCTTTAATTAATGAGTCCAAATTCAAACGGTAATGGGCAGAAGTTATTTAAGGAAGGAGATCAAGTAAATATCTTGTGCAGAGCAGACAAATAAGGGTAAATACATAGAAAACATTTAAGGTAAAAGTCTAATTGTACTTGATTTGTGAAAACAAGGAAAGGGAACCAGTAAAACAGCCAGTAAAGAACCAAATTGAAAGCCTTGTTCGAGTCAGAAAAGAGGTAAAAGGAAAGTTTTAATTTAGGGGAAAATCAATAACAATCAAATGAGCAACATTAAAGGGATTCAGAATCAATTAACAGTTGGCAAAAACCTTTGCAAGAGAAGTGCTCATATATATAAACACATAGACATGTTCAGCAAGAAGGATGTCATGCTGATTACGAAAGACTAGCAAGAAGGTTTCACAATCACAAACGCAGAAAAAGTTCAGATTCAATTCATAAACTCGGAGTGAGTCTGAGGGTTCAACGTTTCAAAGTAGAACCCTTGTCCAAACATAAAACCAAATTTGCCAAAGAAACCCCCAAATCCTAGGGTTTTTTAAACTCGAACAGAGATGAGAAGGCAAGCTATTGAGACAGGCTCAGAGACCTCTTTCAGAGTCTCATGAGAAGCATACAAGCACAATAGCAAGTTCAAAGCAACTACAACATAGAAACTAGTACAGGAAACAAGTTTTAAGAAAAACAGTTTGGAATTTAAATGAGTTCAGGTAGTGTAAACTTAAAGAAACAATCGATGAAACACATCTAGAAAGAATCAAGGCAAAGTCCGGTAAAGGCAAACAAAGGACTAAAACTCAGTAGGAAAAACACAGTAAGAAACACATAAGATAGGCATATGAGAGCATGGTATTGAAACCAGTAGAAGGCAGAACGAAGCAAAAAATAGAAAAACTTCATAATACAGCAAATATAAGAACACACGAAAGAGCATGTGAGTCAGAAAAGAGCAAATAAGAACATAGCAGGGGTTGATTCACACCAAGAAAAGAAGAAGAAGAGTCAGAAACATTTTTAAGAACCTTCCAGAAACCCTGATCGAAAAGAAGTGATTTTTGAAAGAAAATCGGAGAAATCGTTTAAGAAACTTAAACAATAGTGCAAACATGTAACAGATCTAAAAATAATCGGAGAGAACCTCGATAGTTAGGGTTTCAGATGAACCCTAGAGATGAGAAAGGCTTCAAAAATATCCGATCTAAGTCGGATAATGTCATAATCAGGCTTAAAAAGACCAAGAGCCACCGGAGCAAGGCCGGAGATGGTCGGCATCTTCGAATCAGTGAAGGTCTGGGTGAAGAACCTCGAGGTCCGGCCTCGAACCTTCGAACAACAGGCATGCAGGAGCCATAGGAGGTGGGTATAGGCTGTCCATGGCCTGAGAAGCCATGGACTCCGGTGAAAACACGACGGAACAAGGTAGGGGGAGGCTAGGGTTCCGGAGAACCTTGAGAGAATTTGGGGATTCAAGGGCGGCTGAAGGGTGGAAATGAATTAGGGTTGGGGGTAGGCTGTGAATTAAAAAGGAAATGTTAATCTGAGCCGTTGATCTTCTAGATCAACGGCTGTGATTAAAGGGGGGATCCAAGATCAACGGCTATGATTAAAGGGGGGATCCGGTCGGGTTTTAATTGGGTTATGGATTGGGTCGGTTTTAAAATTGGGCTGGTTGCAATTGGGTTCAAATTGTGGTTAAAATTGAAATGCAAAGGGGTTATAATTGAAATGGATGAGGCTAAATGTTAAACAACTATTTCTTCCCTTTTTATTTTAATAAAAATAGTTAAAATAATTTTCAAAACCAATTAAAAGCACTAAATTGATTAACAATATATAAATGTTAATTAAAAAAACACTGAGAGCAATTTTGTAATTGTAAAATAATATTAATCGGAAAATAGGCTATAATTGCAATTATAGCAATTTAGCTTTAAAAATACCAAATAAATTTTATAAAAATATGCAAAAATCACCTTAATTATATCTTGGTGTAAATATGAGAAATAAAATAAATTATTCACCAAAATGATAGTCTGGAAATAATTATTGAATTTTGTACTATTAAAATAGACAACAAATTAATTTTAAAATCTTTAAAAATAAGGGAAAAATACCAAAACTCTTGGGGCATGCTTATATATGCATGTACATGCTATTTTGAGAATATTTTGAGTATATAAAATACATAGGGAAAAATTGGGTATCAACAGCCGTTATCGCCATCTTTTCCCCGATTCAGGTACTTCCTTCTTATGTCCGTTCGAGGACTAACGATTGTTTTAGAGGTGGAGAATATGATGACCCAAAAGGTCATCACTTGTTTTAAACGTAAACTCTGCATTCCGAGGCCTTAAAAACCTCTTTCTGTCTCACATTGATTTGCATGTGCAGTCCGGATGCGTAGCCGAAAAGCCTATATGTGAAAATCGGTGAAAACTAATAAATTTTGACTTTAAAATGAATTAATTTGACTTCGGTCAATATTTTAGGTAAACGGACCTGGACCCGTGAGTTGATGGTCCCAGAGGGTCTGTAGGAAAATATGGGACTTGGGCGTATTCCCAGAATCAAATTCCGAGGTCCCAAGCCCGAAAAATAAATTTTTAAAGAAAATTGTTTTCTGAAATTATTTATGAGTTTTGGAGATGAAATGTGATTAAAAATTGATGGTATTGAGCCCGTGTTTTTGTTCTGGCACCCGGTACAGGTCTTATATGTGATTTAAGATAAGTCTGTGAAATTTAGTAAGAAACAGACTTGAAACGACGTGAATCGGATCGTATTTGAGGAAATTGGAAAATTTTAAGTTCTTGAGAAATTTCATGATTTTGATTTTAAATTCATAGTTGTTGATATTATTTTAGTGATTTGAACGCACGAGCGAGTATGTATACTATTTTTAGGTTGGTGTGCATATTTGGTTTGGAGACCCGAGGCCTGGGGTGAGTTCTGGATAGGCCACGAGGTGGATTTTGGACTTGGAAAATTGTTGGTTCTGTCTCGCAAATGCGAGTTCGCAAATGCGAACTAGCCCAGGCCAGCCTTCCTTCGCAAATGCGAGTTCTCCATCGCAAATGCGATGCCCTCCCAGTCACTACCTTAGTCGCAAATGCGACTCTTGTGTCGCAAATGCGACTTCGCATTTGCGAGTGGTCTATCGCAAATGCGAAGAAGACCGGAAAATGTAGTGGGTCACAAATGCGACATTTCTGTTCGCAAATGCGAAGGTCTCAGCATTTTGAAGGGTTCGCAATTGCCAACGCTGGTCTCAATTGCGACATCAGAGACCTGTAAAATAACACTTAGACGAATTTGTAACCCATTTTCAAATCTTCTCAAAACATAAACACTCTAGGGCGATTTGTCAAAGGCATCTTTTTCTCAAAATCAATTGTAAGTCAGTTTTAACTAGTTTTCTTCAATCCTTAACATCTTTTAACATGATTTCAACTCAAAATCAATGATTTTCATGGGAAAATTGGGTGTTTTGGGTAGAACCTAGTTTTTTAAAAAATTGGGAATTTGGACCTCGATTTAAGGTCCAATTTCAAAACAAATTATATATTTGGGTTCATGGGGGAATGGGTAATCGGATTTTGGTTCGAACCTCAGGTTTTGACCATGTGGGCCCGGGGGCAATTTTTGACTTTTTGGATAAAACTTTGGAAAACTCATTCTCATGCATTAGGATTGATTCATTTAGCGTTTATTGATATAATTAAGTAAATTGTGGCTAGATACGACCGAATTCGTGGTGGAATCAAGGGTTAAAGCGATAGTTGAGATGTGAATTGTGTTCATGGTATCGAGGTAAGTGTTTGGTCTAACCTTAGCTTGAGAGATTAGGAGTTGTGTCCTACTTGCTATGTGATAAATGTAGAGTACGACGTAGAGGCATGTTGACGAGTATCTATACGTCGGTGTCAAGCATGCCCGTGAGTCTTGTATTGTAATTGTTATGACTCTGTTGTTGTTTATTGCGCTTCATATGTCATTATCATCATTGTTCCCTTACCGGGATGTTATTGTCATATTATTGTTTCCTTGCCGAGATGTTTGTTTTGATGTTATTGTTCCCTTGCCGGGATGTGATAAGTTAGGATTTTAACATGTTTTATGCCCCTACTTTCCTATGCTTTGATCATATATTTGTACAAAATAGTCCCAAAAGGCTCACAGATTGTGCTTGTTTGCAGGTTTTATCAACAAAGTGACGAAATGTCAAATATCGTCTCAAAAAGGAGTGAAACCTGCTCAAGTATCAAAGACCAAGAAATCTAAGGGAAAAAGGCCTAGTGCGGACTGCGCAAAGTGGAATGCGGCCGCACTAGGTGGTTTAGAGAGTTGGTAAAATCAGGCTAGAGGCAACGCGGTCGCGGTACATATCTCGCGGTCAACAGCCAGAGCTCCGCGGCCGCACTACTCTTTTGTGCGGTCCGTGGTCAAGAGATTCAGAGAACTACAATTTTGCCAAGACAATGCCATGCGGTCCGCGGTCGTTATTGTGCGGACCGCTCCAACTCCCTCCGCGGCCGCGGTCCATTCTACGCGGTCCGCGTAGTCCAAGTTAAGAGAAGCCAAAGTTGAAGTCAAGGAGCCCAATGCGGCCGCGATCAATTTAGTGCGGCCCGCATTGACCCCGCAGGGGTATTTTTGTCTAGTTTTTCCAGCCTAGTATAAATAGAATATTTTACCATTTTTAGGTCATCTGTTATTTCCAGAACTGAGCTGCGCTCGTGAGAACAACTTTTGTAGCCATTTTTGGCATCTTAGCTTCAAATTAACGATAGATTCTTGCAATTTAATTTAGTATTTAGTTATAATGTCTTGTTCTTCATCTATTTCTTCATTTTCTTGTTCAAGCATGAGTAGCTAAACCCATTAGCTAGGGTTGTGGCTCAACTCTAGTGTGGGTAATTGACGGGCGTTGCCATCTAGGGTTAGATTGACTATGGGTGTTTGCTATTTGGGTTAATTTCATGTTTTAATTTAGAATTGGTGGTTGCAAATACTGATTCAAGCTTTGTGGGTTTAACTTTTCTTGAGAAAGAGAGTCTATTACCTCAAAATTGACCCAACAAGGAATTGGGATGGACTCATGAGAAATGATAGTCCCAATTAACGGGTTAAATATCGAGAGAGTAATCACCCTACTTGAACCTTAGTTGTTTGTCCTAATTTGCCTACCCATTTGGTCTCGAGAGAGTCAATTGGGCAAAATCACTCTCTCTACCGAGAGGTGTGAGAGTGGGTAAAATCGTGCAACGGTTATAGCATAAGCCCCAAATATGTCAATCGAACCTTAGTAACATCTACCCGTCAATTAACCACCTAGGTGATGTCACGACCCTAGTGCCCTTCTTCCCTTTAGATACAACTTTAGCAATCATCTCGTAGCATACTCTAGCTTCAATTAGTAGTTTGATAATAGTAGTTTGTAGTTTAAAAACCCAAAAATGAAGAGAAGATCATTTAAGAGCTCACACGCAACTCTATCCTAAGTAGATACCCGAATTCCCTTCTAGCTCTCTGAGGATTCGATCCCGACCCTCATATCGGGTAAAAGCTATTGCGACCCTCTTCTCCTACTCTTTAGTAGCGTGGAGTTGGCTGCGATCACTTTTTGGCGTCGTTGTCGGGGAGCTTATTGTTTTTGGCTATCTATTTAGTAGCTTTGTATGTTGCTCTTCTTTACTTCTTATTTACTAATTTTGTTTGTGTCGATTACTCAGGTACAAATGGATCTCAATGCCAATGCCCCTCTTGGCAATGTGAATGCGGGGGAGGAGGTAGATGATCTTGATCAAGAAGAGGTTCCTATTTTACCTCAAGCTCCACCTAGAGGCCGTCAGGCCAATGCAAATGACAACAACAATATCCCAGACCCTCCTCCGCCACCGCCAAAAGTGGCTCCAAGATTCCTCCCAAATCAAGGATATACGAGTGCCATTGTTCCTCCCCGAATTCGGGTGGGGAACTTTCAAATTACAAATGTCATGTTGACCTTGCTCGAGCAAAGAGGGTATTTTATAGGTGCCTCCGATCAAAATGCCTACAAGCACTTGAAGGGGTTCGTAGATACATGCTGGGGTAGCAAGCAAACAAATGTGTCCGAGGATGCGTTGAGATTGAGGCTTTTCCCATTTCCTCTTCGGGGTAAGGCATTGGACTGGTTAGAAAGGTTCCCTAATCATTCCATCACGACGTGGGATGAATTGGCGGACAAGCTTATTTCCAAGTTCTTTTCGCCGAGTCACATGGCGGCACTTCGGGATGAAATTTTGGCTTTCAAGCAAGAGCCAACGGAACCCTTGCATGAAATATAGGAGAGATTTAGAACAATGGTGAAAGAGTGCCCAAATAATGATATGATGGATGTGATGATTCAACAAACCTTTTATCGGGGCATCAACACCACTAATCAATGCATTGTGAACCAATTGGCCGGAGGCAACTTTATGAAGCTTCCTTACAATGAAGCTTGTGATGTTTTTGATGAAATGGCCGACACTTCTTCGGCATGGCAAAGCCGAGCAAATGTGCCCCAAGGTGGCCCCACATACATCCATTTGCACAAGGAGTTGCATGACCATGGTCAAGCTATTGCCGAGCTCACTCCGACTATGAATCAACTGGCGGAGGCGCAATTGCAACAAGTCCAAAATCCTCGCCAAGTCAATGCCATGGAAGGAGTGAATATGCTTAAGAAAAGGCAAAGAGGGCAACAATCTCAAGGAAATTGTGATCAATATGATGATGGTGGTGGTTTCTCAAATGAGTGTTATGATGAGCAAAGCGAAGAACTTCAATATGTCAATAACTATCAAGGCAATCGAGGCAACTCTTCAAATCAACAATGGCGACCCCAAGAAAATTGGGGCAATCAACAAGGTGGTGGTAATTGAAATAACAACAATCAAGGCGGAAATTGGGGGAACAACAATTCGGGCAACCAAGGGAATTGGAATGGAAATAACAACAACAATTGGAATAACAATAATGGTCAAGGCGGGTGGAATAACAATGGAAATCAAGGCAACCGGGGGCAAGGTTTTCAAAGGCCCCCGATGTATCAACAACCGAATAATCCGCCTCCGTTTCAGTCTCAAGGGTATAGTTCTTCGGGTAATGATATGGGAAGAATAGAAATTATGTTCGAACAAATGATGAAGAAGAACCAAGTCTCCAATGCTCAATTGGCTTCCCACAGTACCTCTATTCGGAACTTGGAGGTGCAATTAGGCCAAATCTCTCAATTGTTGAATACTCGACCTAAGGGTGCTCTACCAAGTGATACGGTAGTGAACTCGAAGGGAGGTAGCAATCATGTGATGGCAGTTACAACAAAAAGTGGGAGAGGCGGTGATGTGCATGCCTCAAAAGAAAATCAAGTTGTGGATGATGATGTTGGGTTCCAAGAAGATGTGAGTCCTTTGATAGTTGAAGATTTGGTTGAGACCAATGTGAACAATGAAGTGAGGATAGATATTGATGAGGCCGAGGTGGAAACACAAGATGCCGTGAACCCGTCTAGGGAACACGTGATTGATGTACCCGAGTTGGTGGTGCCCAAAGCCAAGGCACCTTTGCCTAGGCCACCTCCACCTTATCCTCAACGGTTAGTAAATCAAAAGGGTGATAACCAATTCAAAAAGTTCATTGAAATGATGAAGAGTCTTACAATCAATGTGCCTTCGGTGGAGGCACTTGAGCAAATGTCGGGGTATGCAAAGTTTATGAAGGATTTGGTAACAAAGAAGAGGTCAATGGAGTGTGAAACAATTAAGATGACTCATCAAGTGAGTTCTAGCATACATTCTATGGCCCCGAAACTCGAAGATCCCGGAGCTTTTACTATCCCTTGCACCATTGGTAGTGCGGATTTTGCCAAGGCCCTTTGTGATTTGGGGGCTAGCATAAATTTAATGCCTTATTCGATCTTCAAGAGCTTGGGAATTGGACAACCTCGACCAACCTCAATGAGACTTCAAATAGCGGATCGATCGATGAAGCGACCCTTGGGCATAATTGATGATGCTCTTGTCCGTGTTGATAAATTCATATTACCGACCGACTTTGTCATCTTGGATTTTGAAGTGGACTTTGAAGTCCCGATTATTCTTGGGAGACCTTTCCTAGCTACGGGGAATTCGTTGGTTGATGTTGAAGCTGGTGAGTTGACTTTCTGTGTGGGGGATGAGAAGGTTGTTTTCCATGTTTGCAAATCAATGAGACAACCCAATAGCACCGAGGTGTTCATTTGTGGACATTGTCACAGCTCTGATAGTGGATGACACAAGTTCCATGATCAATGTTGAAGATCCCCTTGAGGCTGTGCTTCTTAATATGGATGTCAATGATGATGCAAGTAGAGTGGAATGCATGAATGCTTTGCATGGTATGGGCTCGTATTCTTATGAGCCTAGGAAATTGTCCTTGGATCTTGAAAATCGGAAAACTCCACCAACTAAGCCATCCATTGAGGAGCCACCAGTGTTGGAGTTAAAACCACTTCGTCCACACCTCACGTATGAGTTCTTGGGCTCAAATTCTACTTTACCAATTATTATTTCTTCTTGCCTCACTAACTTGCAGGTAGACGCCACCTTGGCGGTTCTCAAAAGGAGGAAGAAAGCAATTGGGTGGACATTGGCCGGCATTCGGGGAATAAGCCCCGCATTTTGCATGCATAAAATTATCTTGGAGGATGATGCAAGGCCTTCCTTAGAACATCAAATGAGGCTAAATGAAGCAATGTAAGAAGTGGTGAAGAAAGAAGTGATCAAGTGGCTTGATGCGGGTGTGGTGTATCCAATCTCCGATAGCTCGTGGACTTCTCTGGTGCAATATGTACCGAAGAAAGGTGGGATGACCGTGGTGAAAAATGAAAACAATGAGCTTATTCCCACTCGAACCATCACCGGGTGGAGAGTTTGCATGTACTACCGAAAACACAACAAGGTGACCCGAAAGGATCATTTCCCGTTGTCGTTCCTTGACCAAATGCTTGATCGCCTTGCGGGGTGAGCTTTCTATTGCTTTTTGGATGGGTATTCGGGCTATAATCAAATATTAATTGCCCCGGAGGACCAACAGAAGACCACTTTCACATGCCCATATGGTGCATTTGCTTTCTCCTGGATGCCATTCGGGTTGTGTAATGCTCCGGCGACCTTCCAACATTGCATGATGACTATTTTCACCGACATGGTGGAAGACATATTGGAGGTCTTTATGGATGATTTTAGTGTGGTTGGTGATTCATTTGAAGAATGCTTGGTAAACTTGGATAGAGTCTTGGCCCAATGTGAAGAAACTAATCTCGTTCTCAATTGGGAAAAATGCCATTTTATGGTTGAAGAAGGTATAGTGTTGGGTCACAAGATTTCTAAGCATGGGATTGAGGTAGACAAGGCTAAAATCGAGGTGATTTCGAGGCTTCCTCCCCCACTTCTGTCAAAGGGGTGAGGAGTTTCCTTGGGCATGCCGGGTTCTACCAGCGGTTTATCAAAGATTTCTCGAAGTTGTGAATCCCCTTTCAAGTTGCTAGAGAAAGATGCTAAGTTTGCTTTTGATGAAAAATGCATGGAGGCCTTTGAACTTTTAAAGCACAAGTTGACTACCACCCCTATCATTATCGCACCCAATTGGAGTTTTCCCTTTGAACTAATGTGTGATGCAAGTGACGTTGCGGTGGGGGTGGTGTTGGGTCAACGAGTTAGCAAAATATTCCATCCCGTGTAATATGCAAGTAAGACTATGAATGAAGCTCAACGGAATTACACGGTGACGGAGAAGAAATTGTTGGCCATTGTATTTGCGATGGAGAAATTTAGGCCATATCTTATGGGGGCCAAGGTAATTGTTCACACCGACCATGCCGCCCTTGGGTATTTGATGACCAAGAAAGATTCCAAGGTAAGATTGATGAGATGGGTGTTGCTTCTTCAAGAGTTTGACTTAGAAATAGTGGACTGGAAGGGAAGTGAGAACCAAGTTGCGGACCATTTGTCCCGCTTGGAGAAAGAAGGGAGGCCATGTGACGGCCTTGTGATAAATGATACATTCCCCGATGAGCAACTTCTTTCCGTGTCAATGTGTGACATGCCATGGTTCGTGGACATTGCCAATTTCATTGTAACTGGAATTGTCCCGTGTGAGCTCTCTTCTAACCAAAGGAAGAAACTCAAACGGGATATTTTGGATTTTTATTGGGATGATCCGTACTTGTTTAAGATTTGCACGGATGGTGTAATTAGAAGGTGTGTCCCGGAATGTGAACAATCGAGTATTTTGGAGGCTTGTCACTCCTCCCCCTATGGTGGCCATCATGGAGGGGTGAGGACGGCTTCGAAAGTTTTGAGTTGCGGTTTCTATTGGCCGACTTTGTTTAAGGATGCTAGTGATTTGGTAAAAAGATGTGATCAATGCCAACGAGCAGGAGGGATTTCCAAGAAAGACGAGATGCCTCTTAACACAATTCTTGAAGTTGATATCTTTGATGTTTGGGGTATTGATTTTATGGGTCCTTTTGTTAGCTCGTGTGGGAACACTTACATTCTAGTAGCAGTGGATTATGTGTCAAAATGGGTTGAGGCTGTGGCCTTGCCTAATAATGAAGCTAGGAGTGTGGTGGCATTTCTTAAAAAGAGTATCTTCACAAGGTTTGGTACACCCCGGGCAATCATTAGTGATGGTGGATCACACTTTTGTAATAGGGCTTTTGATACCTTACTCTCCAAGTATGGTGTTAACCATAAAGTCTCTACACCTTACCATCCACAAGCAAGTGGCCAAGTTGAAGTATCAAATAGATAAATCAAGAGCATCATGTCCAAAACTGTCAATGCAAATAGGACCGATTGGTCCAAAAAGTTAGATGATGCTCTATGGGCTTACCGGACCGCTTACAAGACCCCAATTGGTATATCTCCATACCGGTTGGTGTTTGGGAAAGCATGTCACCTACCAGTGGAATTGGTGCATAAGGCTATATGGGCCTTGAGGAAGCTTAATCTTGAGTGGGATGTTGCGGCCAATCTCCGTGTTGAACAACTAAATGAACTTGATGAATTCCGGTTCCACGCATACTCTAGTTTGTCCTTGTATAAGGACAAGATGAAGTACTTGCATGACAAATATGCTCGTGGAAAGGAATTCAAGGTTGGTGATTTGGTCCTCTTGTTCAACTCCCGTCTAAGGTTGTTTCCCGGAAAGCTGAAATCAAAGTGGAGTGGGCCATTTGAAGTTGTATATGAAACCCCATTTGGTGCTCTAGATTTGAAGAACAAAAGTGGTGAAGTCTTTAGGGTGAATGGGCACCGTGTCAAGCATTATCTTGGAAATATTGATGATAGCCATGTGGTGGCTGTGGTTCATTTCAAATGATGTGATGGTAACCTGCGTCGTGCCGCGACGTTAAATCAGGTGCTTCTTGGGAGGCAACCCATGTGTTTTTCTTTTTATTTTCTTTGATTTTCTTGGTAGTTAGGATTGATTTTTGAGCTAATTGGTTTTGAGATGTTGCAAGGATTGAGTTGATGCAGTGCAAGGCATAAGTGCAAAAATTGAACAGTCTCTGAAGTTGCCAGTGCGGCCACGGTACACTTTGTGCGGTCCGCACTAGTGATGGCCAAAAGCGATGCTCTCTGAAGTTTGCCACCGCGGCTGCATTCCATTTAGTGCGGTTTGCGGTGGACCTCCGTGGCCGCGGTCTGCTTTTGTGCGGTCTGCGGAGGTTGCCTTCTCAAGCTTCAATAAAACAAACCAAGCGCGGTCCGCGGTCCATTTTGTGTGGCCGCGCTGGTAGGTATGGATGGGGCCCACACTTTTTTATAAATAGACCCCAAGGGTCACCCTGTACCCTTTTCGAACTTTCAACACTCAGACCCCTTAAAGCTACTGTTCATCGTATCATTGACCGTAATACTTGCTTGCATAGAATACTTGCATTCCATCTTTAATCTGGTAACATTTCATCCATCATTCTTTGATTAATTTTATAGTTTCAATTTATTTTCATGCCCAGTAGCTTTAGCTTCTTTTTCTTCTCGTTAATCTCTTCTGCTTTATTTAGTTGTTACCTTTGGGTAATTTAAAGGCTGGGTTTTTGTGTGCTGAATGTGCATAAATATTGGGTTAATGAGTAGTGACAAGCTAGGTGAACAAAATTGAACAAAAATGGTAAAAACATAAAACCCTAACTTAGTGCCTGTGCAAAATACTCTCCGCGGCCTGCGGTCGCTTTTGCGCAGTCCGCGGTGCCCTGACGCGGCCCGCATTACCATTTAGCGCGAACCGCGATGCCCTAGTGACTAGAAGTGAACCTTTGCCCGGCGCGGCCGCATTACACTTTATGCGGTCCGCGCTGGCCCACCGCAGCCGCGATCCCACTTTGTGCGGTCCGCGGTGGGGAGATTCAGAGAGATGATTTTTGGGCCTTTGACCCAATGCGGACCGCGGTCTCTTTTGTACGGTCCGTGGTGCCCCCTGTGCGGTCGCACTCTCTTTTGTGCGGGCCGCGGTGCTATGTTCTGCAACTGATTCTACAATCTCTTCTTCTACTGTCTCCAATTCAAATTCAATGCCTATTTCACTGCCTGTGCTTATACTAACCGTGTTAGATATGTATGCTTGCAGATAATGGTAAAACAACGAGGCAAGGGTTCCAAACAACCCGGCAGAGGTGATTCCTCTCGGGGAGGCAAAGGCAAAATGATAAAACTCACTCCCCAAGTTCGGGAAAATATAAAAAAGACAAGGAAGCTAATAAAAGATGCAGACAGATCTGCTTCTCATTCTTCGGAGAGTGAGTACGTGCCTTCATAGGATGTCTCTTCAGATTCCATTCCCACTCATGTCCCTGACTGGCCCGGGAGGTTTAGATTGACTGATGATACTCCTCCGCCATCACCCACTACCGAAGCTCCACAGAGTATACCTTCTGAGTCGTCCGAGGGTGGTAATGATAGTGATAGAGATGCCTCAGAGTGGTGTGCCTCAGGTTGGGGGTGTTGACCGGACTAGAAATCCCGCAGCTTGGGAGGATAGGTTCGTCAGTCAGGTAGCGTTCCACAAATTTAGGGAATGGTGGTCTATACGATATCTGATTCTGCAAAGGAGTTTTATTGAGCGAGACCTTCTACCCCTACTCCCAAATGTGCATAGACAATTTCGAACTCGAGTGGGTTAGGAGCATTTTCACAGTGAATGTGTAAAGGCGAATGAGCACATGGTCAAGGAGTTCTATAGCAATGTGGCCCACATCTTGAAGGGCACTAAAGTAACCAAAGTGCGGAACAAAAAGGTGATATTTACTGGGAAGGCACTCAATGAATACTTAGGGTTCGATGAAGAGGATGAGACCCTCTATAATGAAAAGTTGGCAATGGGCGAAGAGGTTCATCCGTGGTTAGCTTCATACCTGGAAATCCCGGGTACTGTTCCACAGTGGTTGCAAGTAGGGACCAAAATATTTCGGAAGACCTTAACCTTTGAGGATCGGTGGGGGTTGACTTTTATGTGCAGTCGGCTTGACCCCACTACCCATGATCAGACTACTCCACTTACCCGGGTTGTTCTTGTCGCATATATTATGGCGGGTTACCCAATCAACGTGGGAAATGTGATGTCCCGTGTGATTTCTGCGGTGGGTCTTGAGCATGACCGAAACTACCCTTTTCCCAACACCCTCACCATGTATTTCCAGGACCTGAAGGTGGAGAAGAAGCCGTTTGATGTCAAGGTCAGGCCAGTGGCTCCATTCTCCTGGTACAGCATGAAGGGCCCAGACAACCCCAAAGAAAACAACTACAAGCCGCCTGCCTCTGCCCCAACTGGCCAGTCTGAAGAGCCGGTAGCGGTAGAGCCTTCTACCGAGCCTTCCACTATGCCTGCTGCCACTACAGTTGATGACTTGCCTCCTGGACCATCCACTACTGCTGGTCCTTCTACTTCAGTTGGCCCGGAGATCCCATCTTCCCAGGCCCGTCCCATGACTGCATATCGGCCGGGCAAGGGACTGCTTAGTTTGAACAACTGGATGTCAGTTGCGACATCCAAGTTGTCTACATTGTCTTCTACCATTGAGGCCCAGTCAGCACCTCAGACAGCTCAGCTTCTACAGTCCGTTGAGGATACACTGAAGAAGATCCTGGAGAACCAGGAAAAGATTATGAGCACTCAGTCTACCTTGTCTAAGGTAGTGGACTCACATGGCAAGGCTTTGAAGGAGCTTGCCCGGGAGCACAAGAAGATGAGAAAGACAAGAGCTTCCAAGGAAGCAGTGAAAGAGCTGAGAGCAGATGTGGACAAGATGTTGGCAGACCAGATGCCTCTTGACCTACTATTTGGGGATCCAGCCCCAGCAGCAGAGCCACAGCAGGAGCAGATTCAGAGGCTTCCTAGGAAGAAAAGGAAGCTCCTTAGTGCAGATGAGGCGGTCATCCGGGTGGCAGACCCACAGGAGGGCTCATCCAGTCAGCCATAGGATGCCCCAGATATTCAGCCTGTCCAGGTCCAGGCCCCAACCCCAGCATCTGAGCAGTAGGAGACCGGGAACCAGTCCGAGGTTCCCGCAGATACAGAGGACCCGGGGACCACTCATGTTCCTATGCATACAGACGAGGCTTAGGGAGCTCATATATCCTTTACTCTTGATTTTTGATGCTTATTTGTTTAGTTGGCATTGGGGACAATGCAAGCTTTTATTTGTGGGGGTGCGCCCTACTTTTTATCCGGATGATTGTATATATTAGCTGACTTAGTTTATGTTTCTGTTGATTTTCTATTTGGTCTGTATATAACTTTACATTTAGTTACTCTTATCGTACTTTTTATCTTCTCTTTGGTCTGTATATAAAGTTACATTTTTGTATATATTCATCCCCCGTTGTATATTCTAATCCCCTATTGTAAATATTCATTCTATTTTCTATTTTCGTACAAAAAAAATTCATTTTTAGCTTAGTAGATCTCACAGCCTTTTTGTCTCGTTTTTGGCGCTTTCAATAAGCCCTTGATTTTTTAATGCTACGGTTCTTTCCAAGGGTGGAGTATTGTGTGAACCGGGTGGCTCTTCCCGATGATGGATGGCGTGACAACCTTCTTAAGGGTTTGAGTCCGTTTTTTATTTTTATTTTGTTTTTAGTAGTTTATAGTTAAGGGTACCTCAAGCATAGCTTCACTTGGACCTAACACATTTGCCTTTGATCCCATGGTCAAAGACAAGTGGTTGTGTTTAGGATGGTGAAAGTAGTGACCTTGAGACTCTTGTGTTGACCAAACAAACATCATGTGGTCTTTCGGGACTATTGTGTGAACAATCGTGTCTAAGGTTGTTATGGGCCCTCGACTCTATGTCTTTAGCAATCCTTGAGTGTGTGTGGTGAGAAATCGAATTTTGAGTCCAAGTCCCGAGCCCATGGTCTAGAACTTGCCCTGAATGTTTGTTGAGGCGAAATATTGAGTGAAATTTGACTTGAGAAGTGATTATAGGCTCTCCTTGATCCAAATGATAAGTTTAACAATTTCATAGCCTACCAATGAGATAATCCCTAGCTAACCCTTTTGAGCCTTAAACCTTTTTCTTTCAAGAACCAATGCTACAAGCCTATACCCGTCCTAAATTCTACCCTCTCTTGGCACCCAAATATTCCCTTGGGTAATGGCAAAGTCTAAGTTTGGGGGAGAGACAAGAAAGGAAACAAAGCGGAAAAAGGTATAAAAGCAAAAGAAAAGGAAGGCAATGAAAAAGAAAGAAAAGAAAAAGACAAAAAGAAATCCCAATGTGAACAAGAATAAAAAGGGATTGAAGGAAAACAAAAGTGAAAAAGTGTGGGGAAAAAAAGTAGAATAAGGAGAAATGTTTTGAATTGCATAAGAAAGAGTGACAATGTGTCTCTCTAACCCCTTGAAAGGAAGTGAAATACTCAAAAGAGTCAAGAGAATTGTGCCAAAATGAATCAAAAGAAGTGCTTTAGGGAAGATGGAACCCATATAGACCAACAACTTTTACTACCCTCAACCAAAAGCCTTCACATTGACTCCACAAAAGCCCTATATGATCTTGAGTTGGATGACGCTCGCATTAGTGGATACTTACATGAGGGTCAAGCATACGGTACTTAGAGTCGGACTTGTGACCTTTCCTTGAAGGAGACGAGTGAACTCCCATTAACCTCGGTTTGTGTGCTTATACTCTAAAAGGTGAGGTTTGCTTAGGGAGAGTTGAGGATGTATGAGTTTGGGTTCCACAGCAACCAAAGTAATTGAGAGAGTTCTTTGATGTAATGAGTCAACTCTTGATGCTCTTGTGTCACACTTGATCCATAGTTTTCAAAGTTTAAATGTTGTTAATGATCTATTTGTATTGAGGGCAATTGTTAGTCCCAATTGATGCTTGTTGAGGTTACTTTAGGCCAGCTGGAATTACTTGGATTTTCCTTTAAGGGGTGGGTCTTATTTTGTTTGCTTGAGGACAAGCAAAGGTTTAAGTTTTGGGGAGTTGATAAGTTAGGATTTTAACATGTTTTATGCCCCTACTTGCCTATGCTTTGATCATATATTTGTACAAAATAGTCCCAAAAGGCTCACAGGTTGTGCTTGTTTGCAGGTTTGATCAACAAAGTGACGAAATGTCAAATATCGGCTCAAAAAGGAGTGAAACCTGCTCAAGTATCAAAGACCAAGAAATCTAAGGGAAAAAGGCCTAGTGCTGACCGTGCAAAGTGGAATGCGGCCGCACTAGGTGGATCAGAGAGTTGGTAAAATCAGGCTAGAGGCAACGCGGCCGCAGTAAATATCTCGCGGTCCGCGATCAGGGCTCCGCGGCCGCACTACTCTTTTGTGCGGTATGTGGTCAAGAGATTCAGAGAACTACAATTTTGCCAAGACAATTCCATGCGGTCCGAGGTCGTTATTGTGCGGACCGCGCCAACTCCCTCTGCGGCCGCGGTCCATTCTACGCGGTCCGCGGAGTCCAAGTTCAGAGAAGCCAAAGTTGAAGTCAAGGAGCCCAGTGTGGCCACGGTCCATTTAGTGCGGCCCGCACTTGTCACGACCCAAAATCCACTACGGGTCGCGATGGCGGCGGACACCGCTGTCGGGCAAGCCAACTAAATTATCAATTAAATTCTCTTTTTACCTTTGAAATCTAGGATTTTTGTTCCTTCCATCTTTCATAAATAAAGAAGATCACTACTTCAATTCAAATTAAATAATAAATAATTAGTACAATTCTTTCGGAAACCATCCCAGGACCCGGTGTCACGAGTGCATGAGCATCTACTGATAAGGAAATAAAATACAATATCCGTCCGAAATACAGTGGGCAGGGAATAAATACAATATGCTGAAAGGAACTACACTAGCTGCGGGTCGCCTCGAATAATGCAGCTCACCTAGTCCCAGAATCATCTGCGCTGCTACGCCCATTAGGCCACTGGAGTTACGTATACCTGTGCAACAAAAATGCACAGAAGTGTAGTATGAGTACGTAATCAATGTGTACTCAGCAAGTATCCCGTCTAATATCGATGAAGTAGAGACGAGATGGTCAACTTTGACACTTACTAGTGGTCCAATAATAACATACTAAATGTGTGAGGAAATCAGGGATTCATATAGTAGTTCTAGCTCACGAAGCCGGAAAACAGACAAGCACCTTTAACAAATAATAAAGGAGTTTCAAGGTTTACTTATCTTTATTTTATCAATTTATCTCAAGCCATGAAAGGCAATATCAACATTTAAAATTCTCAGGAAACAATGTATAAATCATGCGCAAATCATGCCGAGGCGACGGCCCGCTCCAACAGAAATAAAATGTGCACTTGCAGAGGGTCGACGNTTCTAGGGAAGTAATACAAGCATGCGAAAATCATGCCGAGGTCGTATGGCCCGTTCCAACAATATTTAAAGTGTGCACTTGCAGAGGGTCGACGGCGCGCCTATAGATGCATCTATTTAATCTGCCGAGGCGTTCGGCCCGTTCCAAAATAAACACAGAGAGACATTAAATCATGAAGCCAACATGGGGCAATTATTCAAAGAAAAGCTAATTCTCTTTAACAATTTAAGAAAATGAGGCTTAGATCTTGTTAGAAATTCATTTACTATTTTGATATGATTTAAGCAATTCAACTATCCATAAGATTACAAATATTCACAGTATAGCATGCTTTTGGGTCCTAAACTACCAGGACAATAGCATAATAGTAGCTACGCACGGACTCTCGTCACCTCGTGCGTACGTAGCCCCCGCAAATAGGAGCACATAATCAATTATTTCACCTATGGGGACAATTCCCTCTTACAAGGTTAGAAAGGAGACTCACCTCGCTCCGAAGATCCATAACCGGCATTTCACGCCCCTCCGAAGACTCTACTTGATGCGCCACGCTCCCAAACTAGCCAACGGTTACGCAAATCCATTAATATATGCTCATTTATTCATTACAATCTAATTTATAGCAATTCCCAACCCCGATCGAAAAGTTGACCAAAATGCCCTCGGGCCCCCGTGCCCGGAATCCGAAATTTTTCGAAGATAAAGATTACCCATGACCTTCGGAACTCAAATATATAATTTTCTCTAAGTTTCATACCCAAAATCGTGGCTAAATTCCAAGAATATAATTTTCTAGGTTTTCCACCAAAACCTCAATTTTTCTACAATTTTCCAAGTCTAAATCCATATATAAACCTTGTATTTAACCAAAGCTAGCATAAATTACTTACCTCATGAAAAGTGACAAAAATGGCACCTCCAAGCTGCTCCCCATCGACTCCAATGGAAGAAAAATGGAGTTGAAATAAACTCAACCCCGAACTTAAAAGATCTCACTGCCCCAGCTGTTTCCGCACCTGCGGTCCCTTGGCCGCTTCTGCGGTTCCGCAGGTGCGTTCAAAATACCGCATTTGCAGTCTCCCCTGGGCCACCCCCTTTTCGCTTCTGCGACAACACCACCGCAGATGCAGTCCCGCTTTTGCAGAACATTGACCGCATCTGCGGTCCACTCCAGCTGCCCCTCTTTCCGCTTCTGCGACCCCTCTACCGCAGGTGCGGTCCCGCATCTGCGGAGATATGACCGCATCTGCGGTCCCAGCTCCCTTTGCCTCCAACCGCTTCTGCAGTTCGTTTTCCCGCTTCTGCGGTTCGTTTTCCCGCTTTTGCGGTTAACCCACCGCAGAAGCGAAAATACCAGCAACCAGACCCTTCAGCCTTCTTCAAAATTCCATTTTTGATCCGTTAACCACCCGGAATCCACCCGAGGCCCCAAGGACCTCAACCAAACCTACCAACCAGTCCCAAAACACATTACGGACTTGCTCGAGGCCTCAAATCGCATCAAACAACGCTAAAATCTTGAATCAGCCCCCAATCCAAACTTAATGAACTTTAGAATTTCAAACTTCTATTTCTGATGTTTAAACCTATCAAATCACGTCCGATTGACCTCAAATTTTGCGCACAAGTCATATTCGACATTACGGACCTACTCCAACTTTCGAAATCGGATTCCAACCCCGATATCAAAAATTCCACCTCCGGTCAAACTTCTCAAAAACCTTCAAATTTCTATCTTTAGCCAAATGGTTACAAAATGACCTACGGACCTCCGAATTCACTTCCGATCGCGCCCCCAACTCCAGAATCACCATACGGAGCTATTCACAGTCTCGGAATCCCAAACGGACATCGATAACACCGAAATGCACTTCAAGGCCTAACTTATGAAATTTCTTCTAAAATGCTAACTTCCACAATAGGTGCCAAAACACTCCCGGATTATCCAAAACCTGAACCGGGCATACACCCAAGTCCGAAATCACCATACGAACCTGTTGGAACCTTCAGATCCTGATTCCGAGGTCGTTTACTCAAAATTCCCATCCTAGTTCGTTCTTTCAACTTTAGGCTCCTGAAATAAGAATTCTCTTCCCAAATCAACTCCGAATTTCCCGAAACTCAATTCCGACCGCGCGTACAAGTCATAATACCTGAATTGAAGCTGCTCATGGTCTCAGACTGCTGAACGACGCGCTAGGGCTCAAAATGACCGGTCGGGTCGTTACATTCTCTCCCACTTAGACATACGTTTGTCCTCGAACGTGCTGAGAACTACACTGGAGTTGTTTGAAATCGTTGTTTAACTTCTCATGCACCTTCCCGTGCTACCACAGCTCAGTTGAGCACATTAGCTCGATCCATTCTGAAAATACTCTATTTTATTCAAGCAGATACGCCTTAAGGCCCAATTCCAACATCCGGAATCTCATGCCCGACCTGTTTCCACCATAAGGTCACCATATTAATCACCACACGTTGTACTCAAACACAGTTGCATAACTTTGCTGAATTCTTACCTAGCATCACTTTACCCACCGGACCACAATAACCTTTTTCTGATCAACTTAGTCTAAATCCTACTAATCTGATGCTCCAATTGCACCCCATGACATACACAAGTCTTACTCCAACCTTTACGATACCGCCACGACGGAAGGGATGTGCAGAAATTCATAATCAACTGCCGAGTCAACAATTCGTTAGGTCTATACTCCTGACAAAAACCTTCACCTCATTTTGAACCCAATAATGGTCTTATCTCCATAACATACCTCAATAGCTGGATTGCACAGAATCCTAGGTCAAGGGATCTCGCCTCATCCGATACAGCTGCCCAGGAAATAAGCCACCCCAGACATTATTAAAGTCTCATATGATGCTACCATGCACCAATAGGCCATCAATTTGAACGCGATACAAAAGGAAAACGAACTCTGGAAGGAATTACCTAACTCCCGCACTAATACGGGCTATCCTTAGAAAACAGGAAGTGAGACATACAAAAATTAGCATGTAGAAAACCTGACTCAACATCACACTGTTACGGCGCGCAACCCGATCTGAATAACACAGATCTCGCATAAGGAGATTACACATCGAGCTAAATTTGCTCATTACAACAAAATACCGAATATCGGTTATAAGCATGCTAAGTGCATAATAGCATCCCTGAGGGAACATATAGCGCCATAAGCTACAAAACTCAAGCACAACCGAGGTGCGATATACCATCTGAATCTCAAGAGCCATCTTGCTCATATTGCATCCTTTCTACGCGGATCCTCAACACATAAGCAATTTCTCAAGCCGTCTCACACGGTGCAATGCATCACTACATGAAATATCTGACAGCGAAATAACACCCTGACTACTCCATAAGGAGCGTATTACTGAAATGAACACAACTGGCCTGACATGGAGCCCAAATTCATATTTAAATCCATCCACCGACCTCAAGTCGATCCTGATCATATCAAACTAAGCCAATAACCTTTCGAAGGTCCATAATGACTCCCCTTTTTCTCATAACTCATATGAACAACTATCATAACCGGAGTACCCATCCACAGTTCATAACTTAGTAACCGAGTGCCCTCCAGGCATATATTCTCAATTTATGATATCACCACAAATCTTCATACTTGGTTTAAACCTTTGATCAATGAAGTGACTGCGTGCCACATTTATACAACCTTTCCTGGGGGACACACTCCCACAACCTACCATAACAAATAATTGGGTCTTACCTCAAAACCACCGGCCGCACTAACGCTGAAAAGCGATCAAGAATCATTAACCATGATACAAGCCCTTTTTTACAAAACACCGATCTCAGATGACACTGAAGACAATACCAACTTACTTTAAACATCGAACTCCCTTCCTGCTCATCCAAGCTGGTGACATCCTTGTCCACACCGAACTGCAACCTTGATTCTCACTTCAGATTTCATACTACTCACTGCACCCGACATGCCAATGTACAATAAAACACGATTCTTATCATAACTCTGGAATTGCTAGTAGATTAATACTTCATCACATCAAAGCTTTTTGTTGAACTCACTTTAGGAGACCCATAGAAACACACAAGCGAATACTCATAACCGTAGGATATGCAAACATCTAGGTAGTGGTCTAAGGCACCATAGCCCTTCCGGAATTCACTTCCACATAACAAGCCATAACATAAGAATGTTTCTGAATAATATCAATTACGGCGGCTGACAAGCCTCACACGCACCGTCACAGCTCACTTGCATAACTCGATCACACTGAGGAAACTGATCACTAACACCAATATGCCAAATTCAACTATGGCCAATCAATCTACCTTCTTCCAATTTACCCTTGATCTCCTTAGAGATACCGACATATAATATACTCCATCTACACTCATCACGAGTGACCTAGAATCACGAGACCACGCTGTCTCAAATCTCACGAACTGTTTTCACACCTCCCAATCGCTACATCACAAGCCAAAACATCACAGAACGTTCTGAGCCTCCATTCGTAAGCTGCTGCAAAAGCTTGATTCTCAACTGCACCTATAGGTTCGAAATCATTAGGCACCACACTTTACCCCTTTTTAATCCATTAGGATCGTTGCTGAGAGCCACCCACTCTGACTTGGCCCCGAATATAATCAACTCCATGAATCTTCCATCATATGAATACCCCCTTGGCGAAGAACCCGCCGAATCACTTCCCTTGGAACCCGCATCTATACAAAGCAAAATCCTGAATCTTTCCCCAAGTCTGAGCATGGTCCAATAAGGCCAACGATAGCCCCCCTTTAATAATTCCTTTGCTCAGATTACCACTTATGGTTTTCCCTGTAGCTGAAATAGCCCATCAATATGCTAATAACCAGAAACCTCGCAAGTAGTTAACTCTGCAACCCCATCATAAGCGGTGGGACTCTCCCACTTAGCTTGAAGCCATTATTTCACAACTCTGGAATTCACCAAGATTCCCTAGCCTTCATCGACATAACCTTGCGCGATCAACCGCATAAATTCTCGGATTCTCTCCGCAAAACCCCGTTCTTTTATACTCTGATTCACCCACTACATTCGCACGACCGATCTCTTTGCTACATAACCGACAAAATTCTTCGCAGAAGCCTCGCCAACCACGCGGCTGCTAACCTGCTCACTTGGGTAACCCACCTATAGAAGGCTCTCCCCAGCATCTTCCATCACTGCTGCACAGGATACAGTCACTACGACATCAATGACCCATATTGAGTCTGAGCTCACTCTCCAGCTGCACAGGTCCATTTATCCCTCGTGGACATCATTTAAATGTGCGATAACTTCCTTCCAATTCAAAGCCAAGCTGCATCCTTCTTCATTTAAGCGGCTCCTTACCGTTATATTAAATCTCCGACCGCACGAGAATCCCTACTTCAAATTAGATCCGTATACCCCAATAATCAAGCACCAATATTCTCAAATCGCTCCAAACTCTCCTTAAGACGCATAATCAATCTTATCACTGCGCCCCTACGCAGCTCCACCACTATCCCACTTCGGGGAAACTCACTTCTTTAATCAACTGCTCGGCTCGCGCTTCCTAAACCTGGCCTTTTAGAAGCTTAAGACTCCGCCTGACACTTCCCACATGTCTTTCTCATCTTTTGCTGCTCAATTGTTGCTTTAAATAACATCTACCTTCATAGCACCTGAATCCATAAATTGCTACTAACTTTAAACTTTTCCGAAGTTCATCTTTCTCGAACCATCAACATTCGAAATACTAATTCAATCCTAAACCACCGCATCCTACGATATCTGATAGTTGTATCTCCGATACTATTTCACAATATCTTTCCTCAAAGGCAAATTGTAGAAGATCATGACACCGACAACTTAATACGTCCGATTAGGACAACAGCACCCCAATATAGGAGAAAACTCCACCACGCTTGCAATTACCAAGTCTCATTACTTCCACCAGTCCACATCTGACCATCCTTAGTCCGATTACCTTTCCCCCTGCCAGGAAATAAAATACTGAATCTCTTGATTATGCGCTGAGTAAACCTCCCTTGAAGTCATCCACTGCCCCGTCACGTGGGCGACACCCTACCATCATATCACTACTGCAGAATAGTCATTCATAAGCATCGCGGAAACTTGTGCCTAGCCTTAAAGCCCTCAAAATACCGCTACTGGGCTGAAACAATAAAATATTCTTCCATAAGGCGACGACAATAATTCGATCAGCTATATCGGGAGAAACATCTCGTATCACATACGTAGTACCATTACGGTTCTTCAATTTCGATTTATGACAAACGGTTCGCATCGCGTAAGATTGAGTAGGAAAGAAACAAAGGCATCAGCCTTACATGAAATCAAATCGCACGATATGAAATCAAATCGCACGATATGGAATCAAGAAGGGAGGTACTCCTAACAATCTTGCAGCCTCCCGAGGATAAGTACAGACGTCTTTGTACCGATCCACGAGACTCTACCAGACTTGCTCATGACTCGTGAGACCCTAGGAACCTAGTGCTCTGATACCATGTTGTCACGACTCAAAATCCGCTACGGGTC
Source organism: Nicotiana attenuata (assembly GCF_001879085.1). Taxonomy (NCBI): domain Eukaryota; kingdom Viridiplantae; phylum Streptophyta; class Magnoliopsida; order Solanales; family Solanaceae; genus Nicotiana; species Nicotiana attenuata. Next base: position 38,133 of record NW_017670819.1, read on the forward strand.
GTGATGACGCCGGACACCGCTGTCAGGCAAGCCAACTAAATTATCAATTAAATTCTCTTTTTAATACCTTTGAAATCTAGGATTTTTTTCCTTCCATCTTTCATAAATAAAGAAGATCACTACTTCAATTCAAATTAAATAATAAATAATTAGTACTATTCTTTCGGAAACCATCCCAGGATCCGGTGTCACGAGTGCATGAGCATCTACTGATAAGGAAATAAAATACAACATTCGTCCGAAATACAGTGGGCAGGGAATAAATACAATATGCTGAAAGGAACTACACTAGCTGCGGGTTGCCTCGAATAATGCAGTTCACCTAGTCCCAGAATCATCCGCGCTGCTACGCCCACTAGGCCACTGGATTACGTATACCTGTGCAATAAAAATGCACAAAAGTGTAGTATGAGTACGTAATCAACGTGTACTAAGCAAGTATCCCGTCTAATATCGAAGAAGTAGAGACGAGATGGTCAACTTTGACACTTACTAGTGGTCCAATAATAATATACTAAATGTGTGAGGAAATCAGGGATTTATATAGTAGTTCTAGCTCACGAAGCCGGAAAACAGACAAACACCTTTAACAAATAATAAAGGAGTTTCAAGGTTTACTTTTCTTTATTTTATCAATTTATCTCAAGCCATGAAAGGCAATATCAACATTTAAAATGCTCAGGCAACAATGTATAAATCATGCGCAAATCATGCCGAGGCGACGGCCCGCTCCAACAGAAATAAAATGTGCACTTTCCGAGGGTCGACGGCGCGCCTATAGATGCATCTATTTAATCTGCCAAGGCGTTCGGCCCGTTCCAAAATAAACACATAGAGACATTCAATCATGAAGCCAATATGGGGAAATTATTCAAAGAAAAGCTAATTCTCTTTAACAATTTAAGAAAATGAGGCTTAGATCTTGTTAGAAATTCATTTACTATTTTGATGTGATTAATGCAATTCAACTATCCATAAGATTTCAAATATTCACAGTATAGCATGCTTTTGGGTCCTAAACTACCCGGACAATAGCATAATAGTGGCTACGCACGGACTCTCGTCACCTCGTGCGTACGTAGCCCCCACAAATAGGAGCACATAATCAATTATTTTACCTATGGGGACAATTCCCTCTTACAAGGTTAGAAAGGAGACTCACCTCGCTCCAAAGATCCATAACCGGCATTCCACGCCCCTCCGAAGACTCTACTTGATGCGCCACGCTCCCAAACTAGCCAACGGTTACGCAAATCCATTAATATATGCTCATTTATTCATTACAATCTAATTTATAGCAATTCCCAACCCCGATCGAAAAGTTGACCAAAATGCCCTCGGGCCCCCGTGCCCGGAATCCGAAATTTTTCGAAGATAAAGATTACCCATGACCTTCGGAACTCAAATATATAATTTTCTCTAAATTTCATACCCAAAATCATGGCTAAATTCCAAGAATATAATTTTCTAGGTTTTCCACCAAAACCTCAATTTTTCTACAATTTTCCAAGTCTAAATCCATATATAAACCTTGTATTTAACCAAAGCTAGCATAAATTACTTACCTCATGACAATTGACAAAAATGGCACCTCCAAGCTTCTCCCCATCGACTCCAATGAAAGAAAAATGGAGTTGAAATGAACTCAACCCGAACTTAAAAGATCTCACTGCCCCAGCCGTTTCCGCACCTGCGGTCCCTTGGCCGCTTCTGCGGTTCCGCAGGTGCGGTCAAAATACCGCATTTGCAGTCTCCCCTGGGCCACCCCCTTTTTGCTTCTGCGACAACACCACCGCAGATGCGGTCCCGCTTTTGCAGAACATTGACCGCATCTGCGGTCCACTCTAGATGCCCCTCTTTCCGCTTTTGCGACCCCTCTACAGCAGGTGCGGTCCCGCATCTGCGGAGATATGACTGCATCTGCGATCCCAGCTCCCTTTGCCTCCAACCGCTTCTGCGGTTCGTTTTCCCGCTTTTACGGTTAACCCACCGCAGAAGCAAAAATACCAGCAACCAGACCCTTCAGCCTTCTTCAAAATTCCATTTTTGATCCGTTAACCACCCAGAATCCACCCGAGGCCCCCGGGACCTCAACCAAACCTACCAACCAGTCCCAAAACACATTACGGACTTGCTCGAGGCCTCAAATCACATCAAACAACGCTAAAATCTCGAATCAACCCCAATCCAAACTTAATGAACTTTAGAATTTTAAACTTCTATTTCCTATGTTTAAACCTATCAAATCACGTCAGATTGATCTCAAATTTTGCGCACAAGTCATATTCGACATTACGGACCTACTCCAACTTTCGGAATCAGATTCCGACCCCGATATCAAAAAGTCCACCTCCGGTCAAACTTCTCAAAAACCTTCAAATTTCTATCTTTAGCCAAATGGCTCCAAAATGACCTACGGAACTCCGAATTCACTTCTGATCGTGCCCCCAACTCCAGAATCACCATACGGAGTTATTCACAGTCTCGAAATCCCAAACGAATATCTTAACACCGAAATGCACTTCAAGCCAAACTTATGAAATTTCTTCTAAAATGCTAACTTCCACAATAGACGCCAAAACACTCCCGGATTATCCAAAACCCGAACCGGGCATACGCCCAAGTCCAAAATCCCCATACGAACCTGTTGGAACATTCAGATCCTGATTCCAAGGTCATTTACTCAAAATTCCCATCCTAGTTCGTTCTTTCAACTTTAGGCTCCTAAAATAAGAATTCTCTTCCCAAATCAACTCCGAATTTCCCGAAACTCAATTTCGACCGCGCGTACAAGTCATAATACCTTAATAGAAGCTGTTTATGGCCTCAGACTGCTGAACGACATGCTAGGGCTCAAAACGACCGGTCGGGTCGTTACAGCACTGACCCCGCAGGGGTATTTTTATCCAGTTTTTCTAGCCCAGTATAAATAGAATATTTTCTCGAACCGCGTCACATAAATGCACCCGCGATTTTTGACACATTTCGACTTCGTTGGAATTTGGATTTGGGTCACATAAATGTGCACCCGTATTTAGGAAGGTAAAATTATTTAAATTGCGTGCCTAAAGCAACTACGCGTTGTTAACTTTGCGAGGGCCATGGAAAGTTTGCTAATGGCACGACTCGAATTCTAAGGATTAAAACAAAATTAATTAAGCGAGGGCCATGCAATTGTCACTTTTGTTTGTCATAGCGCACCTCGACCTATTCTAACCAAATGGTTTTTAAACTAATCTACGAGGGCCATGAACTATTTGTATTATGATGTGGCTCACCTCAATTATTAAAGGGCTATCGATCATATGAGCAAATAAAGAGCCAGTTAGTTTTAAGAAAAGGTCAAAAGTTGAAGGTAAAAAAAAAAGAAATTGGGCTAGGCATGAAGCCCAACAGTCTATCGTGGCTAGTGAGTCCAATCAGTTTCCATTCACATGGACTCGTGGTCCAGAGCCCATATGATGACCCAAAACGTTAAGAGCTAAAGGCTGAATCAGCTCAAGTTCGAATCTCCACTCACACATAGTATATGAGATCCAAGACATTGACACGAGCCCTAGCCTTTTTGAGAAAAACTAGTGCAAACATTAAAACAAACCATTGAACTTTCCATTTTTGATTTTAAAATCAAATTTAGTTCATAATCTTTCAAGCATTCAAGAACTCATGTGGGGAGTATAGGCAATACCCAGCTCAAGTGATTAAACCGGAATTCAGATCTTTGTCCATAAATTAACTTGAACATGCGATATACAAAACCAAATTCTAACCAAACTTAACAACTCTGCTGAATACTCCAGCCCAAAATAAGAGATCCAGACTCACATTTAAATCCATGTTAGACACATACTGATGCATTCATAAATGAGATATTGTGGAGACTGAATGAGACATGCTCGTTTCTGAACCTTCATTTCCAAATCAAAAGACAAACAGTTCAATTTTTATCCTAATTCTAATCTAACACATTCTCATGATGAGCATTCACATGTCAAAATTGAAATATCACTGAAGT
>NW_017670819.1:42299-50417 GCF_001879085.1 Nicotiana attenuata
GAGAAGAGACCAAGAGATAAGGAGTCAGCGATGTAATAACAGTAGAGCAGCAGCAGAGATTGGCTTCCAAATTCAGTAGAACAGTAAAATTGGCTTGTGTAGACCAATGAAACAGTAGCCAATCAACAGGACATAACCCAAGGCTTTTCAAAATCTAAACTCAGAACATTTCAATCAGAAATAGTAGGAAAAATGTTTCAGTAATCGAAGAACTTCAAAAATCAAAAGAGAATCAATGAAACAGTGTTTTCTTTTGATTTTTAGCCATTTCTCTCTTCTGGAATTTCTATCTCTTAGGTCTCTTCGGTCTATTTTCTTCTAAGGCAAGAAACGGGTGCCTTTATAGGCAAGGCAAGTAGGGCAGCCTTAGGTTTTCATTTTTGCAATTCAACCCTTTTTCAATTCTTATTTTAGCTTAGGAATCCCTCACTTAGTGACTTGTTGCCCAAGTTAACCTACCAAAGGTCTAAAATTCTAAAAAGAACCCCCCCACTAGAAGCTTCCTAGTACTGTTATTCACAAGATTCTACCCGCCTAATTACCCCAAAACTACCCCTCTTTAAAACCCCTGAAAATTACCCCCTCGTTTTTAAACCCCATGCCAATCGGGGCCTGAATACAATTGGCCCAAACTAATGGGTTCAGATAAAACCCAATTCAACCTTTTCTGGGTCTTTTAATTTCAGGAGGCTTCTTTTGTCAATGAAGAGAACACGTTTCACAAGCTAAACAACAGAGTCTCCAGGACTCGTGAAGTTTGGGTTTTAATAAAAACAAAAAAAAGGAGAATAAAAGAAAGTTTCAAATTTAACCCTGAAGCCATTATTGACTTCACATGCTCGGGACCAAACAGGCAGGCATGGAAAAATGAAACAAAGTGGCAAAATGACGGGCTAAACAGATGATGATGCAAATGTAAAAAAAATGGACACTAACGACCTAAGTGAAGAGAATACCATCTTTGAAGATGACGAATCACACTCGTATGAACCCTGGGAGCTTGACCAGACCTTGGCAACTACGTGATGGGTCGGAACTCACATTAATCAACGGCTTTTGCCCAAAAGTCGTTGACTAATGTCAACTTCGATTCAAAGCAAGCCAAAAATCATCGACGAAATTGAGACGTGAGAGCTTGACAATTCCGGCTATTTGGATTTGAGATTTGAGGGGTTCCATTGGGTATTTTGTGGATTGGGGGTTGGGGTATGATTTGGCCATGTTTGGTGGCCGCCTGGTACGGATTTGGGGGTGGTTCGAGCTTCGCTGCCGCCGGAGATAGGGAAGGGGTGCGGAGGCGGCGCTGGTTCGAATAGGAGAGACAAGGTACGGGGTTTCGAAGAAAATGAGGAGTCTCTGGCCCCTTTGGACATATTAATGGCTTGAGGAGGTGGGTTTTAGACCGTTTGATGCATTAAAATGAACGGCCCAGATCTGACATACTTGAAACGGCGTCGTTTCTGGTGGGGGGGGTCCGGACCGAGTCAGGGATGGTTTTGGGCCGGGTAAAGGGTGATTTGGGCGAGTGTTTAAGGATTTTTGACTTGGGCTAGCCCAAATTCGGGTGTTTTGATAAGAGACTCAGTTTCTTTTTCTCTTTTTTTTCTCTCTTTTTTTCAAAAATTAAACTAAAATCTAAACTAAATTATGAAACCAAATTAACCTATCAAAAATGCTAATTAATCCCAAACAATAATTATCACAAATAATTAAAACAAATTGAAAGAAAAAAAAACCACCTAAAATCAAAGTTAAAATTAAAGGTGCAAATTAAACCATTTTTTTGTGATTTTCTTTTTGTAAAATGACTAATTACTAATTAATTCTTAAAAATGTCAAATTAAATCCTAAATGCAAATGCCCCTATATTTTTTCTGTGTTTTTCCATTAATGAAAATAAAATAAGCATGCGCACACAAATGCAAACAATTAACAGAAAATGCCACGAAAATCCACAAATTTGCAAATAATAAAAGAAATTATTTTGTTTTGAGCTTATGGGAGTAATTCATATAGGGCAAAAATCACGTGCTCACAGCTGCCCCTCTTTGCTCGGAAACACGAAGAGTTTTCGTGCAAAGATAAGTGAGCGGATACGAGCGATTTTTGCCCGTTTGAATACTCCGTGGGAAGCATTTCTGAAAATCGTCTGACCGAACCCTGCTTCAAAGGTTGCCTACATATCCTTGGCTAAAAAGGAATCAGGTCAGTGTAGTTCGGGAAGGTTTGGTAGCTGGGACTACCAGGAGCTGTGATTTCACTGCTGTTGTTGCTGCTACTGCTCGCTGACCTCCTTATTACACCGTGTCAAAATAAAAAGAAGCTAGCCTAAGCTATGAGTTACAAAAAGGTCCTATCTATGTCTTCTAACTTGCTCTTTGTGTTGCCTTGAACTTGTATTCTCCCACTGGAATTCTTGCGTTGTTGCCTTGCATTGTGATTGTAGATGTTTCGCCATTCCTCCGAGTGATGCTTGACCGCTGAGATTTGAAATATATGCCTCCATTCTCCAGGTGGGCTCCTGATTGCTGACGCTTGAAAAGTATTCCCTTGTTCTCCGGGTAGGCTCCTGATTGCTGAAGCTTGAAAAGTATTCCCTTGTTCTCCAGGTGGGCTCCTGACTGCAACGCTTGAAAAGTATCCCCTTGTTCTCCAAGCAGGCTCCTGACTTCAACAAAATAGACAAACAAAGAAAAATTTCTACCCCAGTGTGGTGGCTGGGCACATCATGTTATCAAATATATTAAAAATTAAAGGATAGAATTTGAATTGTACTTCCCTTGTTCTCCAGGTGGGCTCCTGACTGCTGAACTTGAAAAGTATTTCCTTATTCTCCAGGTGGGCTCCTGACTGCAACAAAATAAACAACAGAGAAAATTTTCTGCCCCAGTTTGGTAACTGGGTACAGCATGTTATCAAATATTAAAAGCTAAAATTGGAATTGTACTTCCTTTGTTCTCCAGGTGGACTCCTGACTGCTGAAACTTGAAAAGCATTCCCTTGTTCTCCAGGTGGGCTCCTGATTGCTGAACTTGAAAAGTATTCCCTTGTTCTCCAGGTGGGCTCCTGACTGCAACAAAATAAACAACAAAGAAAATTTTTTGCCCCAGTTTGGTAACTGGGTACAGCATGTTATCAAATATTAAAAATTAAAAGCTAAAATTTGAATTGTACTTCCCTTGTTCTCCAGGTGGGCGCCTGACTGCTGAAGCTTGAAAAGTATTCCCTTGTTCTCCAGGTGGGCTCCTGATTGCTGAACTTGAAAAGTATTCCCTTGTTCTCCATGTGGGCTCCTGACTGCAACAAAAATAGACAAAAACAAAGAAAATTTTCTGCCCCAGTTTGGTAGCTGGGTACATGGGTAAGTGTTAAACTGAATTATTCTACCAACTATTATAAGAATTTGAAAGCTAAGTCCTATTATCCAGGGAGGTCCTGACAACTTCTAATAATTATGAACCTAAGTTATATCCTCTAGAGGTATTACCCCTACTACATTTGTTGTCTAAAAGGTCTTAAACTACTCCCCATTATCCAGGTGGGTCCTGACAACTTCTAGTTAAAAGATAGTTTTAACCTAAGTTATATCTACTGATGGTACGACTCCCACTATATCTTGTTATCTAAACAAACATTAAAGATGCATCCCATTATCCAGGAGGGTCCTGAAAACTCCTAATTGAATCCTATCTTAAACGTGCAAACTTTGAAACCAACTTATATTCCTATTTACGCTAAATTATGCTACTCATGATTGTTTTGAAATTTAAACTAAGTCTCATTTTCCAGGAGGGTCCTGAGAATTTCCCGTCATACCTGTTTTGGTGCTTGCTTTTTCCCTAAGGAGGGTTTCTCCGAAACCAACGAAAACTTTTTGCCCCTGTTTCAATCAAAGAAAAATCTTGTCAGTTTAAAAATGTGGTGGTTGGTTTGTGGCCTTGAACTTTGAGGGTGATTGCTCCTTTTCTTCCCATGATCGCTGATTCCATTTGAAGACCTTGCTTGTTTGGTGACTAACCACTTTCCTATATCATCTTTACCATTGAAAATACCTCTTCTCCATTCAGACCCAACACCCTCTATCTGTTGCACCGCTCGTACCGACATTTACCAAACCTTTGTGTTTCACCTGGACTCCCAAGCATATTAATTGTTACCAACTTAGTGCGCATGTTGTTCTTTCCTGATTTGAATCAATGGCCTTGGCCTCGAGATCTATTGCTCCTTCACTTGCCATACTCCAACAATAACTTTGATTTCCCTTTCTTTTCTTTTCTTTTTTTTTCCTTTTTCACTGTTTTTCTCTTGTTTCTCCACTTACTTTCCCCGCTCGGGCTTCTGAGTTTTGTTATTGATTCCGAAAGAGGGGTATGCAAGAAAATAACCGAGGCTCAAAGGGGTAACAAAGGATAAAGTGTTTAAGTAGCAGAACAAAAGGATAAAGTGTTTAAGTAGCAGAACAAAATGCCTTCGTCATTCCAATCTCCAAAACATGCCAAGTACAAACTACACAATTAAACAAACATGAGGAAAAAATACGTAACATCTTTTGATTGCACCAGAATTACTAACCATATCCACACATTTGCCTTCTACATTTGTCAACTAACCAGCACCATTGGACAACAATCTGGGTACCACGAACGGCCCTGTAGACTTGGGGAAAACTTGCCTTTGGTTTCAAGCCGATGTGGCATGATGCATTTCCACAGTATTTCTTTATGTTCCGTCTGACCCAGTTTCACACAATTTGGGCTCGAAGAGATTTCAAAATCCCTCGACTGTCCTTACATCTTCAACATTGTCTTATTGCTTCTTTACTAAACTGACTTTTAAAACCAGGCTGAGAATTATGCGTGCATGTCATGTCACCAGAACCAGCATGAAAAGAATTGCAAAAGGAGAAAGGAACTAGATAAAATGACTAGAAAAGGCGGGAAACAGAGAATTGCATTAGACTAACGGTGAAAGGGTTTAAACAACGAAACAAGCAAATTAGACTAGAGTTACAACCCTTGAACAACCCTAAACCGCACTACACAAGCTACTACGACGAGACAAACAAGACAAAGTGAAAGGATAGAAGGGTTTGAGTCAGAAGACAATATCCGGATTACAACCCTAAAATAACCCGAACAACAGAAATGACAACAAAATAAACCACCAAAACTCCAAGAGATGGAGCGTCTTCCCAATTACCAAGCACGGCGTCTTAGCCACTGAATTTCGCATCAATGTTGCTGGAGCCTTCACCAATTTCAATATTATTGACTTCATGCAACAAGTCCGAGAGGGTTCTTATACTCCTTGTCACCATGGATCTTCCCCACAAAATGTGCATCATCATGTGCAGGTAAAGGCTTCTGTGCAATGTTCTGGGTGGCACTGTCCTGGACCGCAATTATCCCTTCCTGAATCATTCTATCTATCTCTCTTTTCAGATCCCGGCAACTTTCGACATCGTGCCCCTGGACATTGGAATGGTATTCACACCTTTTAGAAGGGTCAAAGCCTCTTGCACGCTTGTCCACATGATTCGGAGGAATCGGTGCAATCAGGTTATAATGCTTTAGTTTCTCAAATAAGTTTGCATATGACTCTCCCAAGGGGGTGAAAGTTTCCTGCTTCTGTGCCCTCTCTTGCTTGAAATTTTGGCTGGCCCGCAAACCTGCTCCAGGGGGATTCTTGTAGGCTCTTGGGGGTGGGTAAGCATTTTGTGGAGCCGGGTACCGGAAAAGTGGTGTATGACTCTGGGAGTTATGTGGAGAGAAGTAGCATTGGGAAGGGTCACCTGGCGTACAAGGATGTCCACGGGGACGGTGTCGGGGCCGGGATTGTTGATCAGGAAAACCCATCGGATCACCTTTTCTGCTTCCCCTTCCCCCACCCAAGCTTGCTGGGATATTCGGAATGTCTTTCGAGCAACTCATGAGCTTGCCTGACTAGATTCCCTCTTCTACTAGCTCCCCCATTCTTAACACCTCATCGTGAGCAACCTCGGAGGGATAATATTGGCGTTATGAGCTTTGGACGGGTGTTCATTGTTGAGAACTATGGATGTGACCGGAGGGCACTTTTGGGAAAAGATAGTTGGACGACGAGTGATGGAGCTACTAGGATGGCTGGGAAAGCTGTGATAAGCGGGTAAGTATGGAGAGGGTGGGGGATCGCCTGGCGTCATGTCCGGAGTGGGTAAGGACAGCGTCTAGGAGGCTGGGTGGTGGCAGGGGTGGTGCCTTCCCAGTCATCCATGCCCGATACATGTCCGCCACGTGTTGTCTCAACATCCGCACCTCTTCAACCAACCCGTTGTCCTGTTCAACCAGTTGCTTTCGGGCACCGGTAGCAACCCACTCAGTTCTATTGTTGTTTGCCATTGCCTTTGTCCTTGTGTTGTAAAGAAGAGTTACCACTTTAAAACCACAAACCAACCACCTCTCTGGAATGACATGACAAAATGAAACCATCACGTTAGCGTTAGGGCATTTAACATATTGGTACCCGCACATTGGAGAATGAATGCACCTAGGCAGTTAACAGTTCCTATTATGCTTTTGCTTGGATTGCATGCGTCATCCCGGCCTTTTCATTTTTCTTTATTTGCCATGCCTTGCCTCTCAGTCTTCCCTCGTGTTTTCCATTGGTTGTTTCTTGCCTTTCCCTCTTTTGCTTTTCTCTCTTATTTTTCCCTCTTTTCTTTTCCTTGGTTTGTCCTTGTTCCTATTTTTTCCGCTCTTTTCTTTCCTTTGTTCCCCTTTTTATTTTCTCTTGTTTGCTTTTGTTTGGTTTCTTATTTACCTCTTTTTTTCTTTTTTCCTCTTTTCTTTTCTTTCTTGTTTTTCACCTCTTTCTTTTCATTCTTTTCTCGTTTTTTCATTTTTTTCATTTAGTTATGGTCGAATCCTATGGAGATTGCCTACGTATCACGACCCCGCGTGAATCACACCGAGCGTAGTTCTTACAAATAAATGCCAACATAAACAAAGAAACAAAGAAACAATTTTTTTTCTCTTTTTTTGTTTTTCACAATTTTCGACTTTTCATTAATAACAACTGCGATTACAAAGCTACTAGACTATTTGTTTTTCTTTTCTCGGAAAAGGAAAGTACGAAAACCAGACTCAAAAGCAAAAATACAGACTCGATTATCTAAGAATACATCAAAGCTTCAAATCCTGGGGCCCGCGGGGCATCACTCGGCATCGCCGCGGGCCTGCGTGCGAGATCCTTTTGCAACTGATCCAGATCATTCATGTCCTGGCGAACAAATATCATCACGGAAGCAAAGAACGTGGTACGACCCATCCGCTCACCAGCCTGGCACTTCATGACAATATAGTTGGCAATATTTCTGATTCTTTCCCTGATTTGGCCCTTTTCTTGGAGTAGCCGACTTATCTGTTGGGTACGAGCCTCTAGAACCTGAGAATCCTGGAGGTGAAGGTCTTGTAACAATTTTATTTCCTTTTCCATCTCAGCGATTAACCCATAACACTGTTCTCTCTAGGCCCGAAATTCTTTGTCCCGCCGAGCTGCCTTTTCTTCAAGAGTATTCATTTTTCTCTTCATGTTAGCAATGGTTCCCTCATAGTTCCTCTTCATTTGTTGTACAAACTGGGCTCTTTCCTCAGTCTTCTTTGCCCATTGTGCCCGAAGTCTGGCCATGCTCCCCTCGAATTTTTCCAATTCTTCCTGACAGTCCAAGACTTGCTTCTTTAACCCTTTTATCAATCTCTCGTCGGATAGACTTCTTTCCCGATTCCTAGCATCTATTTTCATTTGCTGAATTTGGGCCTTGAGAGCTTCATTCTCCTGGGCCAATTTCTTTTTATCACCTTCATCAGCTGTGGCTTGCAAGGTGTTTTCAAACCGGAGCTCCTGAACCTGTTTTTCCAATGCTCCTATTCGGGCCCGGTACTCCTTTTCTTTGGCTAACCAATCCCATTGCACCTGGGCCTCGTTAGTGAATTGTTGTACGTGTGGCCTTTTGGCGGGTCTCTCGGGAATTTGAAATCTTTTACCAAACCAGACCAAGTATTTGGGATCTACCTCACCTCTGGCTCGGTCCTGTACTATAGTCTTGGGTTCAAGGTACCTGCACTCATTCCATATCTTTCG
>NW_017670819.1:50870-53632 GCF_001879085.1 Nicotiana attenuata
TACTAAAGATTTGAAAGCTAAGATTTGAGTTGTACTTCCCTTGTTCTCCAGGTGGGCTCCTGACTGCTGAAGCTTGAAGAGTATTCCCTTATTCTCCAGGTGGGCTCCTCGAAGAAGTCTCCCCCGGCTTTGCAAGCTGTAAGAGCGCGGAAGATTTCGGCTAATATCATGGGCGCAAGAGTGCTTTTGGCTTGAGTGAGTAGAGTGCTGACGACCCCGACTATTTTTATGTCAATGTTCCCATCTTTTCTCGGGAATACCAAAAGCCCCAAAAAGACAACCATAAAAGCAAAACGTCTATGTTCTTCCCATTTTTGGCGGTTTCCTTTGCTACATATCTTGTTTTCCGGGTTGTTGAACCCTCCTATGTGGCCATATCTGTGGTATATGAAGTGTGGAGTACAAAAGCCGTTCGCCAAATCTGCGTTGTGGACCGTCCTGCTTATCTTTAGTGAGTCTAAGAATCTGTGCACAGCTACAGTTCTTGGGGCCACTAAGTACTTGTGCCTTAAAGGAACCTCATCTTTCCCGATGTAGCCGGCTATTTTCTCAAGTGTCGGGGTTAGCTCAAAGTCCGAGAAATGGAAGACGTTATGTGCCGGGTCCCAACATGTGACCAATGCTCTGACGATGTCTCCCCGAGGCACAATCTCTAACAAACCAGTAAGCCCTTTCAAATACTTTTTGACCTCATCCTGTCCTTCTTTACCTAGATCGTTCCACCATAGACGCAACTCCAAAGGGATTTTATGCATGATTGAAAAAGGTTCATTTTGAGTCGTGCTCATCCTGCACATTTATTAAGGTGATTTAACCATTTATTTTGACCTAAAAAGAAAAAAAATGACACTATTTTGTTCAAATTTCTAATTTTAAAACAAACGGCCGGTTTTGCAGTTACGGCCTTTCAGCACTTCGGGGAGAAGATTTTAAGGCTGTGCCTGCTAACCGTTGAAACTGACTCAGGGTGGCTGTTCTTGCAAAAACAGCCTTTCGGCGCCCTTTTTGGGGACATTCGGCTTATTTTAAACAAGAATGGCGGCACCCGACTTATTCATGACGAAATTAAAAAATTTGGCATTTTTGGCTATTTTTGAAAAGGGGAGGTTGGACCCGATGAGGGTTGCCTACGCATCTCACATCCGGTGAGAATCAAACCTGCGTAGTTCGGGCAAATAAAACTGACTGTTTTTGAAAACAAGACTCTTTTTGTTTTTTGTTGGCAAATACACTATTTCTGAAAGCAAGATTCTTTTCTTTTTTTGATATTTTCTTTTCCAGTGGCAAATAAACAAGCTAATTTGAAAATAAAACTCTTTTTGTTTTTCTTTTCTATTGGCAAACAAAACAAACTACAAAAAAAACTACTTTTCTTCTTTTTCTTTCATTTTCGCAAAAATCCGGCAGCATTTCGGCACTACTTGGACATTTGTTTTTCTAATATAGGTAATTAACTCTCCACACTGCTATTTTCTCTTTTTCTCTCTTTTTTTTTCCAATATTTCCCAGATATTCAAAGTCGGTCAGCATGCGAGTCCAAAACAGATAAATGCACAAATAGGATGCATCAGGATGGTCCATTATTCCGGGTACACCTGTCCTAGACGGATCCAACCCCTGTGAGGAGACCCCTAAGTCAAAATGCACGTGATGCAGGTAAGCGTTCCTACTAGGGATCCGGCATGAGGTCAAGTTATTCTAAGTTCAAAACCTGGGTACATGTTCTAGACTGTATACCCGAGCGGACAACTCGAGTCGAGGAGGGGGCTACGTAACGGGAACCAAAAGGCCATCCGGCTTAGTAACTTGTCCGGCCTCTTTCTTATTTTAAGGTATGACACTAACAGAATAGGGAGTCTCCACCAGTGAGCACATCCCCGGAGGTGAGAAAAGAAGGGGTTTCGGCACAGTTTATATACAGTTCAGATAATATCAAAGCGGTAAAAAGCAACATTTTGCACATTTAGCATGAAACATGTAGGAAAATCAGATAAAGCCAAATACAACAATATATCTAAGCTCGAATTCTTAAACCCTGAACCGAAGTTCTGGGTTTGTGTCCCCAGCAGAGTCGCCAGAGCTGTCACACCTCCTTTTTCTTACACCCGGAAGGGCATAAAGGAGTTTTTCCACTTAAAGGACAATCGGAACGGGATTTATTATTAAGCTCTCAGAGTCGCCACTTGGGAGATTAATGGTATCCCAAGTCACCGGTTGAATCCCGAACCGAGGAAATTATGACTCTGTTAACAGTCCGCGAACCAGAAATCCGAGTAAGGAATTCTGTTAACCCGGGAGAAGGTGTTAGGCATTCCCGGGTTCCGTGGTTCTAGCACGGTCGCTCAACTGCCATATTTGGCTTATTTATCTGATTTCAAAACATGTTTGAGCTTATGCTTTTTTAACTTTGAACCGCTTTTATTATTATTATTTTAAGAGAATTGCAACGTCGTGAAAACACGTCTCGAACCGCGTCACATAAATGCACCCGCGATTTTCGACACATTTCGACTTCGTTGGGACATGGATTTGGGTCACATAAATGTGCACCCGTATTTAGGAAGGTAATGTTATTAAAAGACGCGCTTAAAGGGGCTAACGCGTTATTATCTTTGGGGAAAGCCATGAAATTCGCTAAACGGCTCATCCCGAAGTCTAAGTATTGTTGTATAAACATTTATCGAGGGCCCCGCAATTTTGTTTATATTGTTTAGCGAGGCTCATCTCGTTTTATTATTAAAAGGCAAACCTAAAGTAATCTA
>NW_017670819.1:54013-139697 GCF_001879085.1 Nicotiana attenuata
ACAACAGATAGGTGACCAAAACGCAATCACGTTAAGTGAATAATGATTATCTCGAGTTCAGATTCATGCAACACTGATAGATTCATAAACTTTGTGACATGAAATTCGAACAGAACCAGCATTACACACATTAACTTCTGTTTCCAATTAACACCTATTAATATTGGCATTGAGCCTAAATTGATTTGAATCTAGCAGTTCTAACTACGTTTATATAAGCATGAAATAAATTAGGAATCCTGTTTAATATCTCATACAGTCCAAACAGTCCGTGTTATTTACAGTGAAGTACTAAAATGTTGACAGTGAATGAGATCTGTAATGTGCATGCTTCAACTCATTTTCATCTTAACTTGCAACCTACACAGTAATGACCTCAGGAAGTGTACCTGAAAGTGGAAAGTGAATAAGAAGAACGAGAGGTCAGCAACATCGAGCAGGTAATCAAAAGCAGCCCAGAAATATTTTGAATCAAACAGGACTAGTAGATCAACCCAAAACAGCACCAAATAGCCAAAACTGAACCCAGTAAATCAACACACTCAGCAGACAATCCACAACTAACTAGAACAAATCAGATCCAATGCACAAGTGACTTTATATGCTTTCAAATCTCAAATATCGAATAGAACCAGGGAAATTCAAGTAGTTTTGGATCCTAAATAAGCATGCGAGTTGAATTAAATGCTAGATTCGAAAATGACCTAAGGAAAATCTATGTAACAGTATTTTGGGATTTTTTTTGGAAGGTTTTCTGTTGTTTTTGGATTTTTAGATCTAGGAGGGACTTTGAAATTCAGATGTAACAGTATTTTGGGATTTTTTTGGGAAGGTTTTCTGTTGTTTTTGGATTTTCAGATGTTCAAAAACTTCTTTTGAATTTTCAGGCGTGCCCAACTTGTCAATGGAGGCAAAGGGGGCTGCCTTTTATAGGCACATTTCAGGGGGAAGCTTCTAGATTTCACTCACACTTTTTCCCCCTCTTTTATTTTCAGATTTTATTCCTTAGTCCTAAAGTCTTGACTTGTTGCCTAAGTTATTACCCTAAGTTATTAATATTCCAACTATAGTCCTAGTCTAGAAGGTCATAGAAGGTTCTAGCTTCCTAAATTGCCCCTGAAATTTCCTGAAACTACCAAGTCTAGTCAAATTAATCCAGCCTTTTATCCTAGTTAGACTAACCATGGTTAATTAACTATGAACTAGAAACTACTCAGCTATAACCAAACAACAATTAAAAATTGAACTAACTAAACAATTCAACTAATCATGAAATTAAATCTAAGAATCAATAAACTGACAATTAATGGCAATTGAAACTAAAATCAGATTATCAGCAGCAATCATGGATTATTTAATCAAAACCAAACTAGAAAAAATCAAAACATAACAAAATTAAACCAAAAACTAAAACGAAAACAGAATCAATTAAAACCCTACAATTTCTAAATCAATTAATCATGAAGGACAGTTAGTCAAGCCTAAACAAAGCCCTAAATTAGTCCAAAGCTAGTTGACTCGTTGAAGGAACACAAAATGATCAAACAAATAACAAAATCAAAGAAGAGATGGAGGAATAGACGAAATTACACCAAAGAAAACGAGATAGAGGAAATACCTAACGAAATGACAGGACAGAAATCAGCGAGGATCTTCAGCATGTCATGTCCTGATTCAATCTGAGGCTATTCATGTGTTTTTAACCAAAAACACATAGATAACCTCAGAATGGAACCAAAACCTTGACGCAACTGGAAAATTTTGGATTTTAGGGTTAAACTAAATTCGAGATTCGAGAGGTTTCAGGGATGTTTGAGGAGAACTAGTACAGGATTTAATCATGTGGGAGGCAAAGGGGGCCTCAGGGTATTGATTTGGGAGTGGTTGAGGCCGGCGCCGCCAACTTGAGGTGGTGGAGTTTAGGGGCGGCGGGCTAGGGTTTCCATAATCTGAGGCGATACAAGGGGATTTTGGGAAAACAGAGTGTGGTATGGGTATGGGGGAGGGAAGGCGAGGTTGTGGTGTGAATTTGGGCCTGATTGGCCGCCGGCCGCCGCCGTGGGCGATTTCCGGCGGGCGGTGCACGGTGGCCCAAGGCGGCGTTATATCTGAGTGTGTGAAGGTTGTGAGAGATGGCTTGGGGGGCAGGGGGAGGTTAAGACACTTATATATCAAATGTTCCCATAGTTCTGAGCCGTAGGATCATCCAACCTCGACGGCTCAGATTGAATTGATCCAAACGGCGTCGTTTTGTTGGGGTATAGGAAACGGACCGGACTGGGGCGTTTGGGCTTTGGACCAGGGTGGTTGAGATTGGGGCTGGGTCAATTAAGATCACAGGAGGCCCATTGTGGGTCTTTTTCAAATAACTCAATTCTTTTAATTTCTTTTCTCTTTTTTTTCTTTTTCAAATTAAAACCTAAATCCAAATTAGCTCTTAATAAAATTATCCTACCAAATTGATTAGCTCTAAATGACAATTACCACTGATAAGTAAATACCAAAATAAAAGAAAGACTACTAAAATTCCAAAATAAAACTAGAGGGAAAAGTAAACTATTGTTGTGATGATTTTTTATTTTTTGTAAACTCCTAATTACTAATTAATTCTAAAAACATGTAAAATTAAACCCTAAATACAATGCATATATTTTGTATTTTATATGAGTTAAAATGCACAGACAAAAATGCAAACAATTAACACAAAATGTCACAAAAATCCACAAAATTGCAAAATAATGAAAGAAATCATTTTGTTTGAATTTCTGGGAGTAATTCATATAGGGAAAAAATCACGTGCTCACAGCAAGGATTAGCCTCATGCGAATACTGAGGCAGGGATCAGCCTCATGCGAGTACGGAGGTAGGGATTAGCCTCATGCAGGATGCAGGACAGGGCTTAGTCCCATTCAAAGAACAAATAGCAAATAAGGGTAGAATGTTCCTTAGCTGAGGATGCGTTCAGTGTCTGGTGGCCCGTTCTATAGTGACTTTACATCGTGTATATTTCTTTGCGAATGCTATCGCAATGTCAGATGTTCCTGCGCTCAAAGGAAAATTGTAAGTTTTGTAAGGCGAGGTTGGTTCGTGCCATTTGTCTGCTGGCCTTGCCATGTTCCGTTTTGGAGGCCTCGTTTGAGTTCCCTTGGATAACACTTGACTGTTACGAAAAATAGACTTTTCAAAAATATGCAATTATTGATAAAAAAAATAGAGTTATTTAGAAACATATTGAAATATCAAGTAACTTTAGATGAACTAGTGACTGTAACACATTTCAGAGACACTGCAGCTTTCTTATGTTAGAATTTTGAGGGTCCTCCTCAAAATTCTACCACAGTTTGGTAGATGATCCTTTGGCCATTTGCGGGTAACGAGCCTTGTTGAACCTTCTTCGGAATTTTGAGAATCCTTCTCAAAATTCTGCCCCAGTTTCATAGCCAATTTCTTACTGTCTAACATATATTGGCGTTGGCTGGACTTGCTCCGGAATTTTGAGGGCACTCCTCAAAATTCTGCCCCAGTTTCTGATCTTGGGGAAAAATGAAAATTTTATTATGATATGACCGAACACACAAGGCTGCCTACGTATCCCCTCTTAAACGGGAATCCGATCAAGCATAGTTCAATTACATCAGATGAGGAAATATAAATAGTCTAAGCATAATATCTTTTGACTGCGTCTGAATTGATTGGCTTTGGCCAAATTTCTCCGTCCATTTCTGCAAGTATGAGTGCTCCTCCTGTCAGCACCCTGTGAACCATGTAAGGACCTTGCCAGTTGGGAGAGAATTTCCCTTTGGCTTCATCTTGATGTGGGAAGATCTTCTTCAGCACCAACTGTCCTGGTGCAAATTGTCTTGGTTTGACCCTTTTGTTGAAAGCTCTGGACATTCTGTTCTGGTAAAGCTGATCGTGACATACTGCATTCATCCTTTTTGCATCGATAAGGGCCAATTGTTCATAGCGGCTCCTTATCCATTCTGCATCGCTGAGTTCAGCTTTATGTATAATTCTTAAAGAAGGAATCTCTACCTCGGCTGGGATGACAGTTTCGGTACCATAAACCAGCATGTAGGGAGTTGCCCCGGTTGACGTGCGAATAGTGTTGCGGTATCCCAAGAAAGCGAAGGGTAGCTTCTCGTGCCATTGTTTGTGGTTTCCTACCGTCTTCCGTAGTATCTTCTTGATGTTTTTGTTGGTAGCTTCTACGGATCCATTCATTTGAGGTCTATAGGCTGTGGAATTCTTGTGCTTGATTTTGAAAGTTCCACACATGGCATTCATTAGATCACTGTTGAGATTGGCGGCATTATCAGTAACAATGGACCAGGAACTCTGAATCGGCAAACAATGCGATCTTTGACAAAATCTGCGATGACTTTCTTGGTTACAACTTTGTAGGATGCAGCCTCTACCCATTTTGTGAAGTAATCAATGGCCACTAGAATAATCATGTGCCCGTTTGAAGCAGTGGGCTCAATCGGACCGATGACATCTATTCCCCAGGCGGCGAATGGCCATGGTGAGCTTGTTGCATTGAGCTCATTTGGCGGCATTTTTATCAGATCGGCGTGCACTTGGCATTGGTAACATTTGCTGACATACTGGACGCAACCTATCTCCATAGTCATCCAAAAGTAACCGGCCTTAAGTATCTTCTTGGCCAAGACAAAACCATTAATATGCGGGCCACAAGTCCCCGCATGTATATCCTTAAGTAGTTTAGAAGCTTCTTTTGCGTCGAACATCTTAGCAATCCCAAATCAGGAGTTCTTCTGTACAAGTTTCCTCTGTTGTGGAAGAAGTGATTGGGCAATCTTCGGAGTGTGTATTTTTGAATGTGGTTCGCAAGCTCTGGGTATTCTCCCTTCGCCAAATATTCCTTGATGTCAGTTGATTATGGATTCTCACTGGGATGGGATCAATGAAATTCTTGTCTGGATGCTGTATCATGGATGACAAGGTGGCCAATGCATGGGCAAACTCATTCTGAATTCTAGGTACATGCCGAAACTCTATCTTCGTGAACCTCTTTCTCAATTCCTGTACATGGTGCAAATATGGCAATATCATGGAATTCTTGGTGGCCCACTCTCCTTGTACCTAGTGCACAAGAAAATCTGAATCACCGATTACCAACAGCTCCTGAATATTCATGTCGATTGCCATTTTGAGTCCTAGTATGCAGGCTTCATACTCTGCCATGTTGTTGGTGCAGGGAAATCTGAGTTTAGCAGATACCGGATAATGTTGACCCGTTTCTGATACTAAAAAGGGGCAATGCCCACTCCTTTGAAATTGTAGCTCTATCAAAAAACATCCTCCAAAACGTCGTATGCTTTGGTAATGTCCTCTCCTACGAATGACACCTCTTCATCAGGAAAATACGTTTTCAAGGGTTTGTATTCTCCTCCCACTAGATTTTCAGCAATATGATCTGCCAATGCTTGTCCTTTGACCGCCTTTTGAGTTAGGTAGATGATATCGAACTCACTCAACAGTATCTGCAATTTAGCTAACTTCCCAGTTGGCATGGGTTTCTGGAATATGTACCTCAGAGGGTCCATCCAAGTGTGTTCCAGCAGAGAGTATCGTGCTTCATAAGGTGTGAACTTCTTACTTAGGTAGTATATGGCTTGCTCCTATCTCCATGTCTCGTCATGTTGTCCCAGAACACATCCGAAGGCTCCATTCAATACAGATAGATAGATTAGCAAAGGTCGTCCCGGCTCTGGCAGGACCAAGACTGGTGGTGTGGATAGGTACTCCTTGATTTTGTCGAAAGCTTTCTGACAATCCTCGGTCCAGCTCTTCTCGGCATCTTTCCTCAGCATCTTAAAGATAGGTTCACATATGACTGTGGACTGCGCTATGAAGCGACTGATATAGTTGAGACGTCCTAGGAAGCTCATCACGTCTTTTTTTCTCCTAGGTGGCGGTAACTCCTGAATAGCCTTGACTTTAGAGGGATCTGGCCCGATCCCTCGACGGCTAACAATGAATCCCAATAACTTTCCTGCGGGAACCCCGAATGCACACTTTGCGGGGTTCAATTTTAATTTGTACCTCCTTAACCTGTCAAAAAAATTTCTCAAGTATGCTATGTGGTCCGCGGCCCTCTTGGATTTGATAATGACGTCGTCCACATACACCTCTATTTCTTTGTGTATCATATCATGTAAGATGGTTGTCATGGATCTCATGTAAGTAGCCCCAACATTCTTTAGACAAAATGGCATCATCTTGTAGCAGTATACCCCCCCCCCCCCCCATGGTGTAATAAAAGTTGTTTTCTCTGTGCCTTCTTCATCCATCCAGATCTGGTGATAACCCGCGAAGCAATCTACAAAGGATTGGAGTTCATGCTTGGTGCAGTTGTCGATTAGGATATGTATATTCGGCATTGGGAAGCCGTCCTTGGGACTTACTCTGTTTAAATCCTGATAGTCAACACATACTCTGACTTTCCCATCTTTCTTCGGTACTGGCACAATGTTGGCTAACTAGGTTGGGTACTCGACCACCCTGAGAACTTTGGCTTTGATCTACTTAGTAATTTCCTCCTTGATTTTCAGGCTCATATCTGGTTTGAAATTCTGAGTTTCTGTTTTACTGGCGGACACATGGGATTAGTAGGCAACTTGTGAGCCACTATGGACGTGCTCAAACCGGTCATGTCATCATATGACCATGCGAAAATTTCCTCATACTCCTTTAAGAAACGAATGTACTCTTCCTTCTTTGTTGGTGATAAGTGAATGCTGATGCAAGTCTTCTTAACGGTCTCGGCGTCCCCCAAATTTACTGCTTCGATTTCGTCCAGGTTGGACTGAGGTTTATTCTCAAAGTTATCAACCTCCCTGACAACTTCCTTGGGTATTTCATCTTCTTCATCCGAACCACTACCCTCATATTGTGTTACCTCATTACATGTCACGGTCACTGGTTCATCAGTAAAAGAAATAATAACGTTGTAGAAAGAAAAAGTGTAGAAGATAATAATGAATAGTAAAGATAAATGCATTTGATTAAAACTAAAAAACATCCAGATAAGTACGGATCGATGAATCGAGCATCTATTTTTAAACAAGTAAGTCTTTAAAACAAAATTATTGAAAATCATAAATGCTTAGAATGGCTATAGAAATAAAATCTGCCAAGCTACCCAGGGACTTGGCGGGCTCGGGATGGTGTGGTGGTCCAGTTCCTGAAAACAACTCCCTTCTCCACAGTCTGAATAGTGAGGTCTTCTTCCTCCTCCTCCTTAATTATTGCACTGCAGTCCATGTCTTCTTCTTCCAAGAATAGATTCTTCAGCCCAGCTAATGCTTCTTCTTCTACAGTTCCCCATATTGTATCAGTGTGACGACCCAAAGGGTCATCACCTGTTCTCCTATTTATTCCGTGCTTCCGAGGCCTTGAAAACCTTAATTTTTAGTCGCCTTGATTTGCGTGCGCAGTCCGGGCACGTAGCCGAAAAGCTTAAATATGAATTCTGTGATAAAAATGCTAAATTTTGATATTATATTGATATAAATTTTACTTCGGTCAATATTTTGGGCAAACGGACCCGGACCCGTGATTTGACGGTCCCGGAGGGTCCGTAGGAAAATATGGGACTTGGTCGTATGCCCGGAATCGAATTCCGAGGTTCCAAGCCCGAGAAATGAATTTTTGAGTAAAATTGTGTTTCTGAAATTATTAAGGAAAATGGAAATGAAAATCGATTAGAATGTGTTGGTATCGGGCCCGTATTTTGGTTCTGGCGCCCGGTACAGGTCTTATATGTGATTTAAGATATTTCTGTGAAGTTTGGTTGAAATCGGACGTCGTTTGACGTGTTTCGGACAATAAGTTCTAAATTTGAAAGTTTATGAAGTTTGAAGAAAAACTATTGATTTTGAGGTTTGATTCATTGTTTTTGATGTTATTTTGGCGATTTGATCGCATGATTTAGTTCGTAGGATGTCGTTGAGTTAGTGTATGTGTTTGGTTAGGAGCCCTGAGGGCTCGGGAGTGTTTCAGAGGTGTTTCAGAGTGGTTTCGGACTTAGGAAGAGTGCAGGTTTGCTTCAGCTGTTGCAGAACTCATTTTCTTCTTCGCGTTCGCGATAAATCCAACGCGTTCGCGAAGCTTCAGCTTCATCCTCCTTCGCGTTCGCATAGATTTAATTGACCCAGGGGGAACTTGGCCAAATTTTTCCTCTTCGCGTTCGCATACCATCATTGACGAACGCATAGCCTTGAAACTTTCTTCACCACGTTCGCGTACGTGTCCACGCGTTCGCGTAGACCTAAATCCTGGACCCCCAGCCTTTTCTCTTCGCGTTTGCGTCCATCCCTATCGCGAACGCGATGGTCAGTTGAGTCAACCCTTCGCGAACGCGACTCCATTTCCGCGAACGCGAAGCGCAATTTTTGCCCATATATATTTAATTTCAGAACAGTGTGGTCGCGACTTCTTCATAAAAACATCCGAGTTTCTTCTTCTCCAAGGTCCTTAGGCATCCATTGAAGCTTCCTTTCATCAAGACCTCTTGGGTTAGTAAATCCCAACTCATTTTCTTCATTTTCCATCATTATTTATTGAATTCCTAAGCTTAAATCATGTAATTTAGGGTAGAATTGGGGGAAATGGGTAGAACTAGGGTTTTTTACTTTTTCTTGATTTAGACCTCGTTTTGGGGTCGAATTTGAGAATAAATTATATTTTCGGGCTCGTGGGTGAATGGGGGATTTGTTTTTTGTCCGAACCTCGTGTTTTGACCAAGCAGGCCCGGGGGCGATTTTGGGATTTTTGGGAAGAAAGCTTGGAAATCTATAATTAGACATGGGGTTTGATTTGTTTAGCATATATTGGTATTATGAAGTCATTATTGTATAGATTTGATTGAGTTGGAGCCGAATTCGAGAGAGAAAGCGGTTGTTGTGGATTGATTTGGCCGTGGAAGTTGAGGTAAGTGTTTGGTTTAACCCTAGCTTGAGGGAATAGGAGTCTTGTTTGCTACTTGCTAATTGATCGAGTACGATGTATAGGCATGGTGACGAGTATCTATACATTGGTGTCTAGCATGACCGTGAGTCCTTATTTGCGGATAGTTTGGTTGTTGTTATTCCTTCCATGCTTAATTGATGACTTCTATATGTTGTAAAAACCTTGTGAAAGAAATTGAAATCTTGGAACTTCGTGGAGCATTGGCTCGGCTTGAAATACAAATTGTGAAGGTATATGAGATAAGTAACTCCTTGGAGCTTGGGCTCAAGTGATAATGTGAAATATGAGATGAAAGTGAAAAAAAGAGAATAGTTAATGATTTATTCCCTTGCCGGGACGTTGTGGTTATTGATGTTGTACCCTTGCCAGGTTTTTTTTTATTTGTTGGTTTGTGTACCCTTGCCGGGGCTTCTATTCTTGTTTTCTTATTTCCCTCACCCTTGTTTGTGATTGTTGATTGGGTGAGAAAGAGTGTTAAAGCACGAAGGGTGATGCCGTGCATTGAATGATATTTGTGGATCGGGTTGCGCACCGCAACAATGTTAAATGATATGGATCGGGTTGCACGCCGCAACAATGATATTTATGGATCGGGTTGCACCGCAACAATGATATTTATGGATCGGGTTGCACGCCGCAACAGTGTTGTTATATATTGGGATCGGGTTGCACGCCACAACAATTATTGATACAAGCGTGCTTATTTTGGGGATTAGTTTCTTGTCCGCTGTAAATTCCAAGCTGCCCTTAGATTGTTATTCTGGATTTACTATTAAAATTGTTTTCTCCCCACAGCATGCTCCCTCTCCCATATTGGTTACTTGTCTTATTCCATTATTTCCGTGATTCTTTACGTTGACATTTCCCTTTATCGTGTTACTTGTTATTATTGAACCAAGGTGTCCTTGCGTAACGTTATGTCTTGAATTTATACCTAAACTGCTTCATGACTATGTGACTTCCTTGCTACGTGACATTCAACATGTTAATTACTAAATTGCCTAATTGCCCCCTTATAATCCTTAATTAGTTGCTACTTGTCATTAATGGTTTTCCTTAGTGAATCATAATTTTCGCGTACTTGTTGTCTTATGAACTCGTATTACTTGTTACGTTTGTTAGAGTAAATTTCTTGTGGAGGAACTGTTGATTTAATTGAAATGGGAGTGGGTGGTACGCTTACCACGAGATGTTGAGAAATGGGATCGGGTTGCACGCCTGCAACAAGATGAGTTGGATATGAAAGTTGCCTTATCTCTTCATTTATTGCTAGAAGTTAAATTGAGATGTACTCTTTATTAATCCTGATATTTTATTTCTAACTGTTGCCCCTGAAGCATGCTCCCTTCCCCAGCTTAAATTATTTTTTTCTTGCTACTTCTCCGTTGTACTTGTATATATATCTGCACAGGCTTATTTGGTGGTCTGGTCCTAGCCTCGTCACTATTTCGCCTGTGTTAGGCTAGGCACTTACTAGCACATGGGGTCGCCTGATACTACACTCTATGCTATTTTGCACAGATCCAGGCTTCGGACGGCAGCAGCAGTAGTGTGAGAGCAGGCTTTCAGTCCAGCGAGACCCGAGGTAGCCTTGCAGGCGTTCTTCGGCCCTGGCATCTCCTTTCATCTATATTCCTGTTTCTTTCATGTATTTCTGGAGACACTGTCGAGTTTATTTCTTTCAGACCTTTATATGTAGTATTCTTAGACCGTCTGTGAAACTGTGACACCAGTCCTGGGTAGAGGCTTTTGTTGGGATTTTTTGCATTTTTATTCAGTTTTCTATAATATTGAGACTTCCGCTTATTATTTAATTTTGTTACTTTTGTATTATTGCCGATAATGGTTATAAGGAATTAAGTTATTAATGGAAAGGTAATTAAAATTGGCTTGCCTAGCTCTCATTAGTAGGCGCCTTCACGGCTCCCGAGGGTGGGAAATCCGGGTCGTGACAAGTTGGTATCAGAGCACTATGTTACATAGGTCTCACAGTTCACAGACAAGCTTAGTAGAGTCTGAGGGATCGGTGCGGAGACGTATGTATTTATCCCCCAGAGGCTACCGAGTTAGGAAAAGTTTCACATTTGTTCTATTCTTCCCTGTCGTGCGATTTTGTTCTCTTAATGCTAGATTGAAATCTCTACTCTTGTCCTTTCGTGAATGGCGAGGTCATGTACCGCTTCTTCAGCCGAGAAGCAGCGGGTCGGTGATAGATCAGCTACGTTTTCAGAGGTTTTGGGGAGGTAAATGTATTAGAGGTGGAGGTGCAGGTACTGTTCTGGTTTGTGGTAGAGAAGCTTCGGTTTTATTTTGCGCCGCATCTGGTCATGCCTAGTGATTTATTGAGTGTTCCTGTTTATGTGTCTGCACCAGTAGGTGATTCTATTGTGGTCGATCGAGCCCATCGTTCTTGTATTGGGGTGATTGGAGGTCTTGAGATTCGAGTAGATTTGTTGCTGTTGGACATGGTTGACTTCGACATTATATTAAGGATGGATTGGTTATCACCCTATCACACTATCTTGGACTGCCATGCTAAGACTGTGACCTTCAGACCTGCCGGGTATGCCTCGCTTAGAGTGGAAAAGGACTCCAAGTCATTCTACCCGCAGTGTCATATCATATGTGAAAGCTCGGCGTATGGTCGAGAAGGGGTGTTTGGCTTATCTAGCTTATGTTCGGGATTCCAGTGTTGAGGTTCCCTCTATCGATTCGGTGCCCGTTGTTTGTGAGTTCCCATGATGTTTTTCCTTCAGACCTGCCGGGTATGCCACCCGACAGGGATAACGATTTCTGCATTGATCTGGTTCCGGGCAGTCAGCCCATTTCTATTCCGTCATATCATATGGCCCCGCTAGAGTTGAAATAGTTAAAAGAACAGTTGCAAGATTTGCTTGAGAAGGGCTTCATTAGGCCTAGTGTTTCGCCTTGGGGTGCGCCGGTATTGTTGTTAAAAAGGAGAATGGGTCAATGAGAATGTGTATTGATTACCGGCAGTTGAACAAGGTTACAATCAAGAATAGGTATCCATTTCCGAGGATTGATGATTGGTTTGATCAACTTCAGGGTGCCAAGGTATTTTCAAAGATTGACTTGAGATCTGGCTACCATCAGTTGAGGATTATGGCATCCGATGTCCCTAAGGCAGCTTTGCGCACTCGGTACGGGCATTATGAGTTCTTGGTGATGTCATTCGGGTTGACAAATGCCCCAGCAGCTCTTATGGATTTGATGAACCGAATGTTCAGGCCTTATTTGGATTCGTTCGTGTTAGTCTTCATGATGATATTTTGATATAGTCCCGGGTCCATCCCATTACTGCACACCGGCTGAGCCAGGCACTTTTGAGTATCAACAACTGGATGCAGACTACCTCATCCAAGTTGTCCATCCTGACCACCACTATAGAGGCTCAGTCGGCACCTCCACCCCTACAGGTTCCACAGTCCATAGAGGATTCTCTTAAGGAGATACTAGACAACCAAAAGAAAATCCTTGACAGTCAGAAGAAGCTTGCTGAGGCAGTTGATTCACACAGCAAGGCTCTCAAGGAGCTTGCTAAGGAACACAAGAAGCTGAGGAAGACACGGGCCTCCAAGGATTCCGTGAAGGAGTTGAGAGCGGATGTTGACAGACTGAAGGCAGATCAGTTGCCTTTAGATTTACTGCTCCAGGACCCAGTACCAGCAGCTGATCCCCAGCCGGAGCACTCTCAGAGGCCTTCCAAGAGGAGGAGGATGATTCCCAGATCAGATGATGCAGTCATCCAGTTGGCCGACCCACCAGAGGCTTCTTCCAGTCAAACACAGGATGCAATTCAGGAGCCTGTCCAGGTCTAGGCCCAGGTCCCAGCAGCACAGTAGCAAACTGCTGGGAACCAGTCTAAGGTTCCCGAGCACAGTGAGGACCCTGGGCCACTCAAGAGCCCATGCAGACAGACATGCCATAGGGAGTCCTTATATCCTTTTTCCCTTATCTTTTTGGTGCTTTTTTTGTTTAGTTGGAATTGGGGACAATGCCAGCTTTCATTTAAGGGGGTAGGCCCTACATTTTGACTTATTCGGATGATTGTATACATTTGATACTTTTTATGCTTTCTTTATTTTTCACCTTTGGTTTGGATATATTTTTAACATTCCGTAAATTTATTGCACTTTTATTTTACTTTGGGTCTATATATAAAGTTATGTTACATTGTATATATTCATCCCATCTATTGTATATTCAAATCCCCTCTTGTATATATTCATTCTACTTTCCGCAAGTTTTTCATTCTTAGCTTCTTATTTGAGATTTGTAGCTTCTTGCTTTCAATGTTTGAAATAAGCCTTTGGGTTTCTTAATGTCACGGTTCTTTCCAAAGGTGGAGTGTTGTGTGAACCGGGTGGCTCTTCCCAATTATGGATGGCGTGACAACCTTCTTAAGGGTTTGAGTCCGTTTTTTTTCTTTTTGTTTTTAGTAGTTAGTAGTTAAGGGTGCCTCAAGCAAAGCTTCACTTGGGCCTAGCACATTTGCCTTTGATCTTATGGTCAAAAACAAGTTATTGTGTTTAGGATGGTAAAAGTCGTGACCTTGAGACTCTTGTGTTGGCCGATAATCATCAAGTGGTTTTTCGGGACCATTGTGTGCTCAAATCTTATCTAAGGTCGTTGTGGGCCCCCGACTCTGTGTCTTTAGCAATCCCATAGCTTGTGTGGTGAGTAATCGTATTGCAAGTCCATGTCTCGAGCCATTGGTCTAGAACTTGACCTGAATGTTTGTTGAGGCGAAATCCTAAGTGAATTTTGACTTGAGACATGATTATAGGCTCTCCTTGGTCCAAATGATAGCTTGAACACATCCATAACCTACCAATGATAAGATCCCTAGTCAACCTTTTTGAGCCATAGACCTTTTTCCTTCAAAAACCATGATACAAGCCTATACCCGTTCTAAAAGATACCCTCTCTTAGCACCCGATCTTTCCTTTAGCACATGGCAAAAGTATAAGTTTGGAGGGGAGACGAGGATTGCAACAAAGTGGTAAAAAGGCACAAAAAATGAAGAAAAGGAAAGGCAATGAAAAAGAAATAAAAGCAAAAAGACAAAAAGAAAGTTCAATGTGAAAAAGAATAAAAAGGTATTCAAAGAAAAGCAAAGAATGAAAGGTGTGGAAAGTTGAAAAAGGATAAAAGGTTTGAAATGCATAAGAAAGAGTGACAGTGTGTCTCTCTAACCCCTTAGAAAGGAGTGAAATGACTCAAAGAGTTAAGTGAATGGATGCCAAATGAATCAAAAGAAGTGCTTAAGGGAAGATGGAACCTACTTAGACCAAAATATTTCCTACCCTGAACCAAAAGCCTTCACAATGTCTCCACAAAAGTCCTATATGATCTTGAGTTGAATGGAGCTTACATTAGTGGATACTCACATAAGGGGCAAGCATATTGTACCTAGAGCCGGACTTGGGGCTTTTTCTTGAGAGATATGAGTGAATTCCCATTATCCTCGTTCTGAGTGCCATTATTCTAAAGGTGAGGTTAGCTAAGGGAGAGTTGAGGATGTGTGAGTTTGGGTTCCACAATGACTAAAGTAATAGAAAGAGTCCTTTGATGTGTTGAGTCAACCCTTGATGCTCTTGTGTCACACTTGATCCATGGTGTTTTCAAAGAGTAAATATTGTTAATGATTCATGTGTATTGAGGGCAATTGTTAGTCGCAATTGAAGCTAGTTGAGGTCACTTTAGGACAGCTGAAAATTTCTTGGACATTCTCTTAAGGGGTGGGTCTTATTTTGTTTGCTTGAGAACAAGCAAAAGCTTAAGTTTGGGGGAGTTTATAACTAGGGATTTTGACGCATTCTATACTCCTTCTTGCTTATGATTTGATTAGAAATTCATACAAAATAGTCCCAAAAGGCTCACAAGTTGTGCTTGATTGCAGGTGATCAACAAAGTGACAAGATGTCAAAAATCAGCTCAAAAGGAGTGAAACTTGCACAAGCGCCAAAGACAAGGCAAAGCTCAGGCTAAATAAGGCCGGTACGGCCGCACTGGGAGATTTAGAGAGGTGGATTTTCAAGCCAACAGGCGTGCGGCCGCACTACCATTTTGTGCGGTCCGCACTGAGGTCAACGCGGCCGCAGTCCATTCTCTGCGGTCCACAGTGAGGAGAATCAGAGAGCTGCAATTTTAGGATGTCAAGCCAATGCGGTCCGCGGTCCTTTTTATGCGGACCGCATGAGAAGCCGCCGCGGCCGCAGTCCATTCTCTGCGGTCCGCGATGCCAAAGTTCAGAGGGCAATTTTTCAAGTCCAAAGCCCAGTGCGGACCGCGGTCCATTTTGTGTGGTCCGCACTAACCCCGCAGGTGTATTTTTGTCCAAAATTGTCAGCTTAGTATAAATAGCTTCTTTTCCATTTTTAGGTTAAGCAGATAGTATCAGAACATAGTTGCGCTCGTGGGTTCGAAGTTTGTAGCCATTTTGGGAAATTTTATCTACATTTCATCATTGAATCTTTGTGTTTATCTTAGTAATTAATTAATATGAGTTTATCTTCATCTATTTCTTGTTTTTCTTCTTCAATTATGAGCAGCTAGACCCATAAGCTAGGGTTGTGGCTCAACCCTAGTGTGGGTAATTGATGGGTCTTGTATTTTAGGGTTTGATTGACTATGGGCGTTTGATATTTGGGCTAATTCCATGTTTAATTGTTAAATTAGTGGTTGCAAACACTAGTTTGTGTTTAGGTGACTTTGGCTCTTCTTGAGAAAGAGAGCCTAAGTCTCAAGAATTAGTCCAACAAGGAGTTGGGGCGTACTTAAGAGAATTGATAGCCCCAATTAAAGGGTTAAACCGAGAGATCGTAATACCCGACTTGAACCCTAGTTGCTTATGCAAATTTGAATACCCAATTGATCTTGATAAAGTCAATTCGGGCAAAATCACTCGAACCACCGAGAGGTGTAGATTGGGTAAAGTCGTGCAACGGTTATATCATACTCCCCAAATATGTCAAAAGTGCCTTAGACTCAAGTACCCGTCAATTGACCACCTAGGCGGAAGTCACTACCCTAGAGCCTTTTAAACCTATTTGAACAACTCGTAGCATTATAACTCTTAGCATAATTTAGTTGCAATTATTATATGTAGCTTGATAATAGTAGAAGTAAACAAAAACCACAAAAATGAATAGAAGTGTAATTAAGAACACATACGCAATTCTACACTAGATAGATACTCAATTTCAACTTCTAGCTCTCTGTGGATATCAATCCCGATCCTAAATCGGGTAAAAGCTCCTCCGACCCACTCTCTCTACTTAATTAGTAGTGCAGGGTAGGCCGCAATCACTTCCATCCAACTAGATGGTGCAGTAGACAAGTGACAGGAGTTTGCAAGGGAGAGAGAGCAAGAATTTTTAGTGCTTTTCTTAAGTCTATGTGTGTAAATTGTGAACTGATCTCCCCTCGAGCTAGAACAATGAGGGGGTGGGGGGTTTATGGTATGCAATATAGTAGGACACATAAGGTAATGAGCCAATCATATGCACATAAGGTATGGAAATCAATTAGCAATCAGTCATCGCTCAATTAAGGGGCCAGAATCCCATAAAATGGTACTTAATTTAAGGAAGTCCACACGGAATCCCTTAGCAAATCAAAACCAGGTTACTAAGGTAAGAAATAGTCCGACAATCTGTCAAATGGAAGCAGTCATGAACAAATTACCCACAAAATCGGACTAGTATTGCTTAATTGAAGGAAAGTTATATATGTAATCAATCAGTAATTAAGGGCTAGGCTAAATAAGGAAAGAATTAACTCCGAAATTAATCAGAAGTTAGTTCTGAACAATCAAAGCATAAAATCAGGCTAGTAGCATCAATTAATAGTTACACATAAGGCAAGAAGGTAAAATCTAATAAGGAAAGACCAATTTCAAACCCTAATTTAAGTGAGTAAAATTGATTAATCAATTAGTCAACAGAGTTCGAGGCAAACTGGTAGAAGTAGCAAATAATCAGTTAAATAATCAGAACTATAAGAGATTTTTAGGCAGAAATACAAAAGCATACAGTAAACAAGAATAAATCAGGAAACCCTAACAGGTACTTCGAAGACAAAAGCATTTTAAAACTAAATATTTGCAGAAAACCCCGTTGAAATCAAGACCTCAATCTTAGTGCAAACCAAAATTAGTTAGGAATAAAAAATAGGGAAAGATCTGAAGACATCGAGGTGGAAGTACTGAAGAATTAAAGAAGAAATACAAAAATAAACATGAACCCGTTTCAGATCGGAGAAGATCTGAACAAATTCAACCAAAAGATATCCAGATTCATAAAACGAACTAAATATGGTTTAAACTAGGGCTGCTTAACAGGCGAATTGGGTGGATATTTACTCTTAACGGTTTGGATTATCGGTTATCGACTTTTAGATGCATTAATTCGCTAGCCATCCGATAAGATATAGGGCGGATTGGTATCGGTTTAGCTCTTATCGGGTGGTTATCGTGCGGTTTAACGGCCTAATTCAATCTATATTGCACATGAGGCAATTTACCAAATTTAGCGAGGGTCCAAAATTTGTTTCGCCGTGCTTCAAATGTATGCTGATGTTGGTCAAAGAATGGGATTTCTTGCTCTTGTTTTATAACTGCTCCAATTTTCTTTAGATATCTCTCTAATTTCTAAACAATCCAAGAACACTTGCCGAAATGTGTGCGGCTGACATTTTTTTTACATGCAAGCAAACCTGCAGAAGTATGTGTTAAACCCAATTTAACAGCAGATTCTACTCTTTAAACTATCTCTTGTTTGTTAAGGTTTGGTACTTCCACTGCACCTACTAGAGGTTTTGTTATATTAAAAAGGGATGGTTGATTTAGGGCCGTTGATCTTCTAAGATCAACGGCCAGGATTGAAAGTTAGGTGGGGCGAGTTGAAATTAATCGGGTATTTGGGTCTAGGTTTGGGTTGGAAGGGTATGGGGTAATTGGGCTAGGGTCAGGTGGGATTTGGTCCTTTTCTAGGGAGGGCTATATTTTAAATACTCAATTAATTTAGTAAAATAATTTTATAAAACAATTTATAAATGATTAAAATGTGACTTATGTATGAAAATGTTATAAAATACTTACTTAATATAATAAAAATATGAAAAGACATTTTCTGTATGGATAATATAATTTTGCATATATATAGGCTATTGTTGCAAAAAATACGCAAATCTAGCCTAAAATGCAAATGTGATTGTAAAAAGTATAATTAAAATATTTAAGGGTTTATATGGGCATAAAATGATGAATTTAAATAATCAATCTTCATAAAAATAATACGGGGGATAGTTATTGAATATTTGTATAAATAAAATACAGAAATAAATTGGTTTTTAAGTCCTTCAAAATTATAAAAAAAAATTATAAAAACATGTGCGCATGTTTGTGAGTGTGCATGCAATATTCTGAAAGTATGTGCATATTTAAATATATACGAAGGAAAAATTGGGTATCAACACCTGCTTGTTAGTAAGACAAGAGGAAGAATAACTGGCAAAGTTGAACTAGCGCCTAAGAATTCATACCTGAGGTATGGAGGCAACGGCTTCAACTCCAACACGGGAGGTTCCTCGATTGAGGGATTTGTTGGTGGAGTCTTCCTATTCTCAAGATCCAAAGAGAGCTTCCGAGGCTCATAAGATTAAGAGCCCATTCCATGTAAAGCATTAACACACTCCACCTGGCCTTCATCCTCATTTACATCAAGATTCAACAATACTACCTCTAGAGGGTCCTCCACATTGATCATTGCACTAGTATCATCAATTATCACTGTCGTGACAAGATCCACGAACGAGCACACTTCAGTACAGTTGGGCTGCTTCATTGACTTACACACATGAAAGACCACTTTTTCATCACCCACCCGGAAGGTGAGTTCCCCTGCTTCCACATCAACTAAGGCCTTCCCAGTTGCAAGGAAAGGTCTTCCCAAGATTATAGGCACCTCAAAATCGACCTCGCAGTCGAGAATCACGAAATCAGCTGGCAAGATAAATTTGTCCACCCGGACAAAAACATCATCAATTGTACCCAATGGCCTCTTCATTGTTCTATCCGCCATTTGCAATCTCATGGAAGTCGGCCTCGGTTGCCCAATACCCAAAGTCTTGAAAACTGAGTAGGCATCAAGTTGATACTTGCCCCCAAATCACATAGAGCTTTTGCAAAGTCTGCACTCCCAATGGTGCAAGGAATGGTGAAAGCACTGGGATCTTCTAGGTTCGGAGCCATTGAGTGCACTATTGCACTAACTTGGTGGGTCATCTTGATAGTTTCACAATCCATGGATCTTTTCTTTGTCACCAAGTCTTTCATGAATTTGGCGTAACCTGGCATTTTCCCTAGAGCCTCCGTCAAAGGCACATTAATGGATAAGCTCTTCATCATGTCAATAAATTTCTTAAACTGGTTCTCATTTTTCTTCTTCGCGAGCCTTTGAGGATAAGGTGGAGGTGGACTTGGCAAAGGAGCCTTGGCCTTAGGCACAACCGTTTCCGGCATGTCTA
The DNA here is from genome assembly GCF_001879085.1 of Nicotiana attenuata. Taxonomy (NCBI): domain Eukaryota; kingdom Viridiplantae; phylum Streptophyta; class Magnoliopsida; order Solanales; family Solanaceae; genus Nicotiana; species Nicotiana attenuata. The sequence goes on from NW_017670819.1 coordinate 73,562, forward strand.
TTACGTGTTCCCTAGACGGGTTCACGTAATTCTGAATTTCCACCTCGTTATCTTGGATATCAATCCTCACTTCTTCATTCAAGTTCTCATCAATCACATTCTCAACCACCAAAGGGATCTCATCCTCTTGCAACTCAACTTCATCACTCAAAATTTCTTTTTTGTTTGGAGGCATTCACATCACCACCTCATCCACTTCTTGTAGTTACCGCCATTGCATGCCTGGTATTGTTCCCACCCTTCGGGTTGACTACCGTATCACTAGGTAGAGCCCCCTTAGGGAGAGTATTCAAGGATTATGAGATTTGGCCTAATTAAACCTCCAAGTTTCTGATTGAAGTATTGTGGGATGCCAACTGGGCATCAGAGTCAGCATTCTTTTTTATCATTTGTTCAAACATCATTTCGATTCTCCCCATTTCATGGTTCAATGAACTAGGACCTTGGGATGGAAATGGGGGTGGATTGTATGATTGTTGATACATTGGGGGTCTTTGAAATCCGTGCCCCCGATTTCCCTGATTGCTATTGTTCAAACCACCCTGATTTTTGTTTCCACCCCAGTTGTTGTTGTTGCCACCCCAATTACCCTGATTGTTCTAATTATTGTTCTGGTTGCCCCAATTTGGATTTTTGTTGTTGTTCCCCCAATTATTGTTCCCTTGTTGTTGTTGATTTCCCCAATTGCCTTGGGATCTCCATTGTTGTAGTTGGTTAGAACAATTTCCCCTTTGGCCTTGATAGTTGTTCACGTATTGCACTTCTTCATTCTGATCATCATAACCATTATCTTGGAACCCACCACTACCTTGGTCATACTGATCCGAACTCCCTTGGTTCTATTGACTTCTTTGTCTTCTTTTGTTCACTAGCATGTTGACACCCTCCATAGCATTTACTTGTCGTGGAGTTTGAACCTGCTGTAACTGTTCCTTTGCTAGCTGGTTCATTGTTGTTGTAAGTTCTGCTATTGCTTGCCCATGATCATGGAGCTCTTTGTGCAAGTGAATGACCGTGGGGTCACCCTGTGGCACATTTGCTCTACTTTGCCAAGTAGAGGACGTGTCAGCCATCTCATCCAATATTGCATTAGCCTCATCATATAGTGTGTTCATGAAATTGCCCCCGACGAGTTGGTTCACTATGCACTGATTTGTTGTGTTAATGCCTCGGTACAATGTCTGCTGTATCATTGCCTCAATCATATAATTATTGGGAAATTCCTTTACCATAGTCCGGTATCTCTCCCATATCTCATTCAGTGGTTCGTTGGGCTCCTATTTGAAAGCTAAGATTTCATCCCTCAAAGTTGCCATATGGCCCGGCGAGAAAAACTTTGCAATGAATTTATCTTCCAACTCATCCCAAGTAGTGATGGAATGATTGAGAAGCCGTTCAACCCAGTCCAAAGCTTTCCGTCTAAGTGAAAAAGGGAATAGTCTCAACCGAAGTGCATCCTCTGACACATTTGTTTGCTTTCTCCCCAAGAGGTATCCACGAGGCCCTTAAGGTGTTTGTAAGCATTCTGATGGGGAGCACCTGTGAAATACCCTCGCTGCTCCAACAAAGTCAACATCACATTTGTAATTTGGAAATTTCCCGCCCGGGTCCGAGGTGGGACAATTGCACTAGCATATCCTTGGTTGGGAAGCACCCGAAGAGCCACTTTTGGAGGTGGCGGGGGAGGGTCTGGAACATTATCATTGGCCTAGCGGCCTCTCCTTTGTCCTTGAAGTACTAGAGGCACCTCATCTTTACCATTATCATCAACCTCCTCCCCAGGTATCATGTTTCCAAGAGGGTCATTGTTGTTGTTTGCCGCCATTTTGTACCTGAATTGGCGCCACACACAAATTAGTATCACAGAAGGAAAGAAAAACAATACACAAAACTATTTAGATAGATATCCAAAACCGTTAGCTCCCCGGCAATGGCTCCAAAAAGTGATCGGGTCCAACCCTACCCCACTACAAAGTGGCAAGAGCAATCGATGCAGCTTTTACCTGAGAAGGTCGGGATCGAATCCATAAGGAGCTACAATGTTTTGGATTTGGATTCCTATCTAACCTAGCAGTGTGTAGTGCTCTTGATTACACTTCCAATCATAATTATTTGTTTGCTACTTCTAATTTTATACTAATGATGTGCGAAATTAAGCTAAGTATAAATGCTTGTAAGGTTTTCTAAATGGTTAACGAGGCACTAGGGAAGTGACTTTCTCCTAGGTGAATACTTGACGGGTTCTAAAGCCTAAGGCAAAGTTGTTATGTTGGGGATTGCGATATAGCCAATGCACGAAACTACTCACTATATACCTCTCGGTAGCTTGAGTGACTTTTCCCTAATTGACTTTCTTAAGATCAATTGGGTGTCAAAATTGTGCAAGCAATATAGGCTCAAGTCGGGTATTACTATCTCTAGGTTTAACCCTTTAATTGGGGTTATCAATCTCTTGAATACACCCCAATTCCTTGTTGGACTTATTTACCTAGACTCAAGCTCTCTTTCTCAGGAAGAGCCCAAGTCAAAAAGGCACAAATTAGTGTTTGCAACCACTAATTAGACATGGAAAGCACAAATCGGTCCAAATATCAACCACCCATAAACATCTAAGCCTTAAAACAAAAGACACATCAAATACCCACACTAGGGTTGAGCCACAACCCTAGCTAATGGATCTAGCTACTTATAATAATAGAAGAAATCAGATATTTAGATGAAGATCGAATAACCCACAAAATATAGTTACAAGCTAAGATTTAAAGAATCAATGCTTAACTAGCTATAAAATTACTCAAAATAGGTCCAAAATGGCCTTCACGTGCTCAGCTATAGATAAGATACCCTAAAAATCTGAAAAAGAAATATTTATACAAGGCCGAATTTTCTGGACAAAAATACCCCTGACAGAGGTACCGCGGACCGCGAAAAATGCACCGCGATCGCGGTGAGGCTTTTTGGCTTCACTTATAAGTCTCTGAATCTGGCCACCGCGGACCGCAGTGTCTTGAAACTTCCAAAATCCTAGCTCTCTGAATCCCCTCTCCGCGGACCGCAACAAATGGACTGCAGCGGCGATAAGGCTACCGCGGCCGCGAAGAATCTACCGCGGACCGCACTGCTTAGAACTCCAAGATTGCATCTCTCTGAACTTATACACCGCGGACCGCACTAAATGGACCGCGGCCACGGCGGGTCTGTTGCCGCCGCAGTGGATTTTATGCTGCAGCGGTGCTTTGACTTGTTCTTGGCACTTGTGCATGTTTCATTCCTTTTAAGCTGGTTTTGACTTCTTGTCACTTTTCTTTACCAAACACTGCAAACAAGCACAACATGTAAGCTTTCGGGATTACTTGTATACATTTTTAATCCAAAACTCAAGCAAAAATGAGTATAAAATAAATTAGAAACCCTAGTTATCTGAACCAAGTAAATTGATTGCAAACTCAAATGTGCCAACATGAGCGAATTTGGAAATCAACACCATTGCTATCGTTCAAGGTAAATCCCCTACACTTTACTATTAAATTATTAGTCTTGGAATCTTTAATGATTAATAGATTCAAGTTTAAAAAAAAAAAAAAAATTGGTAAAAACTGCCAAGAAAGCCATGTACTGATATTTAAGCTTGTTTGGAGGATTCGGGTTTATATGGAATTAATTGAGTTAACGATTTACATCGATTATAGATTATGCATTATTGAATACTCGGAGAACTTGAAGAAGTTATTTGGAGCTAAAGATTTGAGCCGACTTGAGGTTTCTTCACTAAATTGCTTGATTATTTACCTCTTTGTTCAAAATAAATTATATATATTATTGAAAACCTCCATGAAAGAAAATGAATAGATAGTATGATTTGTTCTAGTTATTTGCTTATATGCAACTGTTTCATTATGTGAAGTTACCTGTATTTCTCGAATCTTCAATTCAGATTCAAAACCAGATTCAAAATAGAAAATGATTAGTTTCTATAATGTGTTTTGAGTGCTTGTTTATTTGCAATTTCTTGTACGGCATAGGATCAGTTTAAATTCAGATTTCTATGATCACATTCAGAAAAAGGAGAATTAACCAACATCCATAAGCATTGTATGCGGTAAAACCGGGGGCCCGATTTCCCCGTCGTCAGGTCACTTCGCGAACATGCTTCTCGAGGTTCGAAGCCGAGGTCGAGACCCACCTTCGGGAGCCGTCGGATTTCGGCCCCGGGGGGTAGTGCATGCTAACGGCTATAATAGGGGAGAGGGAAGTTCCCAAGGCAAGCAGCTGATATTGACAGGGCCTAATTCTACCTAGTTGTCCCATCCCTATATCTTTGTAACTAATACTTTCGTACTATGTTGGGATTCCCCTCCTATATAAAGAGGATCCTTATCATTTTGTAGCCGGCCTGCTGTTGCTCCAACTATTCTACACAAGATAAATAACAACTCTCTCTCTCTCTTTTCTCCCACACTTACTCGCTCGAGATTATCACATTCATTTATTACGTTCATACTTGTTCTTCATTTACTGCTTTTCATTGGCCATAAAGAGCCTCTAACAATTACATCCTAAATGTTACCCCTTTCCTAATTATCCCCAATAGCTCGAGCCCGAGCCCAGGCATCGACCTCGAGGCCCCTCATCGGTCAGTCCGAGGCCCGAATAGCTAAACCCCCCGGTTCGATTACAACTCCATTTCAGCTCGCATTTCATCTTTTAACTTCACACATCTAGCATCAACTGCTTAACAACTAGCATAAAAGTAGATAACGTATTTTTAGAGTCCCATCAACAAATTTAATTGTTATTACCATATTCACGGTAAACAGTTTGACGCCCACCGTAGGGCTAAAAATAATAGTGATTATTTTCTTGCTAGTTTCGTTACACAACCCAAGTTATCTTTCACACATTTTCTTGTCCAAGATCTTCGATTTCAGGGACAAAATGTTCTGCTCGGTGAACAGAGTTGAGAACAAAAACCTCGAAAACCACAAAGAGAAGGACATGACTACTCCAGATGTCGGTACACCACCGCAAAACTCAACCCGGGCGGAAGGGGAGACTCTCCGACACGACGTCCATATGATTATTGGAGGAACCAACGTCCCCCAAGGATCCATGTTCAAACGGACGAGAACGTCCACCACAGAAGAGGGACCGACCCGAAACCACGTGCCCGAAGATACCCTCGCGTTCAGCGAGGAGGACCTCGAGGCCATGATAGAACCGCACAACGACGCACTGGTAATCTCGTTTCTTTTAAACAATACCAGGATAAAATGCGTGCTCGTGGATTCAGGCAGCTCGGCCAACATAATTAGATCAGAGGTAGTAGGACAACTGGAGATGCTCGATCGAGTCGCTCCCATCCCTCGAGTCCTCCACGGCTTCAACATGACCGGCGAAGTAATGAAAAGAGAGATCACCCTCCCGATCGACACGTCCGGCGTGATTCAGAGCACCGAGTTCTAAGTCATCAACGGCGACATGAGGTACAATGCATTGCTTGACAGGCCTTGGATACACAGCATGAGGACAGTACCGTCAACCTCACACCAGGAGATAGAATTTCCCACGAAAGACGGCATAACGACCATACATGGAGAACACTGGGCGGCGAAAGAAATGTTCGCAGTTCACAATAAGGCGTCGATCCACACGCACCCGACCTCAAACGAGGTTAGGAACACACAGATCCCCGAAGACGACGAGGAAGATTTCTTCTCTCCTCGGTCCTTCATCGCCCCTGAAGAATCGGACGCAACTAAATCGACAGTCGAACAGCTGGAGCAGACCATTTTAATAGAACACCTCCCAGATCGTAAGGTATACCTGGGAACGGGGTTAACCCCCGAACATAGGAAAGGGTTCATTCAATTTCATAGTAACGATATCGACTGTTACGCTTGGTCCCACTTAGATATGATAGGAATTCCGCCAGAAATAATCTCCCACATGCTGAGCATCGATCCCAAATTTAAACCCGTAAAGTAGAAGAGAAGACCACAGTCCGAGGTAAAACATACCTTTATCAAAGAAGAGGTAACGAAACTTCTTAAGATAGGATCCATTAGAGAGGTAAAGTACCCCGAATGGCTGGCCAACGTAGTGGTGGTTCCTAATAAGGGAAACAAGCTAAGAATGTGCGTAGATTATAAAGACTTGAATAAAGCGTGTCCAAAAGATTCCTTTCCATTGCCTAATATCGATCGTCTGATCGATGCTACGGCCGGCCATGAGACCCTCACCTTTCTCGACGCCTACTCGGGGTATAATCAAATCCAGATGAACCCCGAGGACAGGGAAAAAACCCCGTTCATCACAATATATGGTACCTACTGCTACAACGTAATGCCCTTCGGGCTAAAAAATGCAGGGGCAACGTACCAGCTCCTAGTTAATAAAATGTTCGAGCATCAAGCAGGTAAATCAATGAAGGTATATATTGATGATATGCTAGTTAAGTCCCTGCGCGCAGAGGACCATTTGACTCATTTGCAGGAAACTTTCGACATCCTCATAAGTTACAACATGAAGCTCAACCCCGAGAAGTGCGCCTTCTGAGTGAGTTCGGGCAAATTCATGGCCTTCATGGTATCAAATAGGGGGATCAAAATTAATCCTAACAAAATAAAGGCCATCGAAGAAATCACGGTGGTGAACAATGTAAAGGTCGTACAACGGCTAACAGGGCGGATACCGGCCCTGGGCAGATTCATATCAAGGTCATCAGACAAGTGCCATCATTTCTTCTCTTTACTCGAAAGAAAGAACAACTTCGAATGGACTCCAGAATGCCAACACGCATTAGAGGAACTAAAACGATATCCAACTAGTCCACGTTTGCTGCATACGCCAAAGGAAGATGAAACACTATATCTCTACCTGGCCGTGTCTGAAATAGAGGTAAGCGGCGTACTCGTTCGATAGGAGCAAGGTACGCCAATTTCCTGTTTATTATGTAAGCCGGACCATGCAGGACGCCGAAACCCGGTATTCCCATATAGAAAAATTGGCTCTCGCACTTATAAGCTCCTCGCGAAAGCTGAAGCCCTATTTTCAATGTCACCATATCTGCATTCTGTCAACGTACCCCCTCCGGAGCATACTGCACAAACCCGAGCTATCGGGCTGATTGGCCAGATGGGCCATCGAACTTGGTGGGTATGATATCGAGTATCAACCTCGAACGACCATCAAGTCCCAAATTCTGGCAGACTTCGTGGCCGATTTCTTGCCCTCCCTCATGCCCGAGGTAGAGAGGGAGCTTTTATTAAAATCAGGCATGTCTTCCGGGGTATAGACCATGTTCACAGACGGCGCCACAAACATAAGAGGATCCGGGCTCGGTATAGTCCTAAAGCCACCCGTTGGCGGCGTAATCATACAATCCATAAAAACCGCAAAATTGACTAACAATGAAGCCGAGTATGAGGCTATGATTGCAGGTTTAGAACTGGCCAAACGCTTGGGAGCCGAGACCGTCGAGGCAAAATGCGATTCACTCCTCGTAGTAAGCCAGGTGAATGGAAGTAGAGATACTTGGAGAAAATCCAAGTCGCACTGTGCCGCTTCAAGGAATGGACCTTAGTCCATGTACCTCGAGAGCAGAACAACGAGGCTAACGCCCTCGCGAATCTGGGATCTTCCGTTGAAGAAGAGGACCTACTCCCCGGGGCTGTTGTCCAATTGTTTAAATCAGTGGTCGAGGAAGGTCGCACATTAATTCCACCAGCCTAACATGGGATTGGAGGAATAAATATATTGATTATTTAAAGGACGAGAAGATGCTCGCAGATCCAAAAGAATCAAGGGCCCTGCGAACCAAAGCAGCCCGGTTCTCGCTCGATGAAAATGAGACCCTGTATAGGAGAACATTCGATGGCCCCCTGGTGGTATGCCTAGGGCCAGGTGACACAGATTATGTACCCCGAGAATTAATGAGGGAACTTGTGGAAATCATTCCGGCGCCGATTCCTTAATTCGAAAGGTGATTAGAGCAGGCTACTATTGGGACAGCATGAAAAAAGACACCAAAGAATTCGTCCGAAAGTGCGACAAATGCCAGAGATTCGCTCCCATGATTCACCATCCCGGCGAGCAACTACATTTCGTTTTATAACCATGGCCATTCATAAAATGGGGAATAGACATCGTCGGTCCTCTGCCGGTAGCACCAGGTAAAGCTAGATTCATTTTGTTTATGACTGACTACTTTTCAAAATCGGTGGAAGCGCAGGACTTCGAAAAAATATGAGAAAAGGAAGTCATCAACTTCATATGGGATCACATCATATGCTGATTCGGAGTCCCATCCGAAATAACATGCGATAATGGGAGGCAGTTCACCGGGAGCAAGGTAACACAGTTCCTTGAGGATCACAGAATCAAGAGAATCCTATCGACGCCTTACCACCCATGTGCAAACGGCCAGGCCGAATCCACAAATAAAACCATCAATCAGAACTTAGAAAAGAAACTGGAGAGCGCCAAAGGGAAATAGAGAGAAACGCTGCCCGAGGTGCTATGGGCATATCGAACAACTTCAAAATCAAGCACCAGGGAAATGACTTTCTCTCTAGTATACGGTGCCGAGGCTTTGATACCAGTGGAAGTCGGGGAGCCAAGCGCCAGGTTCCAGGATACTAATGAGAGCTCGAACAACGAGGCCATGATAACGGCCCTCGAACTACTGGATGAAAAACGAGAAGCCTCGCTGATCCGGATGGCCTCCCAGAGGCAGAGAATCGAAAGATATTATAACAGGAGAACAAATCTCTGGTATTTCAGGATCGGGGACTTAGTCCTAAAGAAGGTCACTCTCAACACTCGAAACCCGAATGAAGGGAAGCTGGGTCAGAATTGGGAAGGACCGTACCGTGTCCTCGAAGTAGTTGGCAAGGAATCTTATAAGCTCGGCACCATAGAGGGCGAACAGCTTCCGAGCAACTGGAATATATCGATGCTAAAACGATATTACTACTAGGGCACCCAATCAAAAATTCCGTAAATACCCTCGAGCAAGCGTTACACAATTTTCCTTCGACCATATTTTGTCCAAAAGAGGGTTTTAACGGAAAGGTTTTTAACGAGGAAACACCTACATGTTACCTACGGGGAATACAACAAGTGTTCTAGGCTTCCTTTACAATCAGCCCCGAACACTGGAGGGCACCTCTCGAAAGGTCACCCACTCGGAAGAACTGAGGAACACCAAACAGGATTCCAATAGGAAAATGATGTACCAGGCCAAATGGTCGAATGAACCGTGCCCGTGTGAGCCGGACCCACGGCAACAAAACAACATGTACTTGTGCCAAGCGATCAAAGAATGTCTTTTACCAAAGCACCTCATACTCCAAAGGAAACTCAACATTTTGTCAACAAAGATTCCTCCACCAACAGCGACACGAATACTCGGAGATTGGCGTCAATAACTCGGCACCTGCAAGACCTCAGGGTCAGAATCTCCAAAATCATAAGCCCTCAATAAGGCAATTCCGAGCTCAGAGTAACGACTCCCGAGCCAAAGCAAACTCGATAACTCAGAGACTGTCACCAATCGCCATTCGTTAAAAAACCCGAGGCCGTAGGACCCCGAGCGGGCAGACTCGGTCTCATAAAACTCGTACCGAGTATCAACAGCACAAACTGTAAGACCTCAAGCAACGCATGAATCATACTCGTACCGAGTATCAACAGCACGAACTGTAAGACCTCAAGCAAGTAATGAATCATACTCGTACCGAGTATCAACAGCACGAACTGTAAGACCTCAATCAAGGCATGAATCATACTCGTACCGAGTATCAACAGCACAAACGGTAACACCTCAAGCAAATCATACTTGTACCAAGTATCAACAAAACTGTAAGACCACAAAAGGCATGAAAATTTTGTAAGACCTTACTACAGGCATAAACTCAATTCCAATGTTTAGGCTATATATCGCATTTGTAAGACTCCCGAAAGGGCATACCCTTGATATAGACGCCTAAACTACTACACTCGGGACCAAAAATAGCTCCGGCCAAACACAAATAACTACGGTCATACGGCTGTACCAACCGAATTAATGCGACTCGGGGACGCCCGACCGTCGCTACAAAATCATAGGCCATTACTTCAAATATACTTCGAAAAGAACCAGTTAAACAGGCTACCCTCGACGGGCAAAAGGGGCTTCAACCATGTCAGCTCCAAATCACAAGGCTTCGAGCTACTCAGCCTACGAACCAAACCTTCCGAGATGCTCGAACACTGCCGCAAATGACTTGAAATCGAGGTTGTTCTCGAACCTACGACGGGTCAGGCAAAATCATTTCAAACAGTCCTTAACGAGAGGAAAACAAAGCCTACATATGCCTAAGGGTAAAGTGTAAGAGCCATTATCGCCAGCCTGAGCCTCAGGGCCACACTCTAAAAGGTCGCATCGACTGAAAGCGTAAGAGCCACCGTCGCCATCTGAAAATTTGAAATCTTGAGGGTCAAAATAAGCTCGAGTCATAATCTGGTTCGGAGACCAGACCCAAAATAGTTAACTATACATGCCTAAGGGCAAAGCGTAAGATCCATTGTCACCGGCTTACATTAAAAGGTCGCTTCGACCCAAGGCATAAGAGCCATTATCGCCAGCCCACACAAATGCAAAACATGAAGGTCAGTTGAGCTCGAGTTGAAACCCGACTCGGAGACTGACCCAAAATAGTTAAAATATAAATGCCTCAGGGCGAAGCGTAAAAGCCATTGTCGCCAGCCTAATAAGCCCCAAGGTCGTATCACGAATCTAAGGATTCTTGCCAACATCAAAACGGGATCACCCGGCTGGATTCCAGACTAAAAGGGGAGTGGAAGAAGCAAAGCCACAGGGTTTACTTTATACATATGCCGGTATGAAAGTACTATATACAAACAGGAAAATCAAGAGAATCCTAATTCATTGACGAGTCTACATTCTCAATGGCTCCCCCGAGGGTTGCACCCCGACAGCTACGAGTCCCCCAATGGCCCCTTCTCAACGACATCTTCCTTTTTTGGGGATCCACTCTAGTTTTTAGCACCACCTGAGCTGTCACCCAGCATACCTCCAACAGCCTGCTTTCGAGAATCCGGCCAAGCATGATCCGCAGCTCGAGGTAAATTCGGGCTAGCCTCCTCTGACGCCCCCTCGACGTGAGCACTTGCAACAATAGCTTCCTCCCCGTGCGAGGATACAAGCGCCTTGGCTTTGGCTTTGATCCATGATAGTGCAGCTACCAGCTCGGAATGGAGACCTCTGTACTTGTCACTAACCTCCTTCGCATCCTGGAGCTGACGCTCGACTGAGGTTACCTTCCCCTGGAGGGTGTCCCTCTCAGAAGTTGTTTCCCTTATATACCGACTGTGCTCGGAAATTTCAGCATCTCTGGCCTGGAGCTACTCTCCCAGCAGGGCGTTTTCATTCTCAAACTGCACAAATCATGTCCGAGATGTTAAGAGCACTAGAATCTAACAAAGATTCAGATAATAGTAAATGGGGGATGAATAACCTGCTTGGTAAGATAGGCTTTCTCACGCTCGCGACGGTTCACCTCATCCTGGTACTGGGTGAAAGCCTGGCTGTAAAGCGCTTTGGCCTGAAGCCACAAAAACGGACAAGTTAGAAAAACAAAGATTGGAGCAGCCAAGAGCGGCGGACAGGTTTAGCAAAAATTACCCGCTTGCAAAGTCTGCCCATTTCGCCAATAACGAATGAAGCGTCAACCTCAGGAATTCCTTCGAGAGTGGTTGGCGGTCTCTTGAGCGCATCTCCGCCTTTGACTGGTGCTCCTACATCAAAGGGCTTTTCACGCGGAACATCTTGCACCCCATGAGGCGGTAGACCACTCCCTGAGTAGAATCAATAACTATCACAGAGTTGGTAGGATCAATCAAAGTCTCCATCCCTTGTTCACCCTGGACCCCAGAGTTGGGCCCCTTCGAACTGCCTACCAAAGGCACCTCAACTTGGGGATAATTCTGGCCGCCAGCCAACTCAGGGGTAGTACTCGATACTCCATCCGTTGCCTACACACCATAAAGATGGACCACAACGGCATCAGGCTAAGGTTCGGAAGCCTCCATCCCCACGGTCCGAGGATCGGCCGAGTCTATACACTCCTCGGGGACCGTCTGGAAGCTGCTTTCCCCCTCGCCTTCAACTCGAGGGTTTCCCGCCGTCTCTGGGGTCAGAGCTACCGGGTCGACCTTAGATTCATCCACCTTAACCCTATTGAACTTCGGCGGCCCGACCGATAGACTCCCTTGACTTCTCTTCTTCTTGTCGAGCACTAGGGCGTCCCCATCAACGAGTGGTGCCTCGTTCGTCGAAGGAACTTCCCCCAGACCTACACAAATGCAAGAGTTAAAGACAAAGAATGAAGAACGCTACTAATAGCGATTTGCATCAAAGGGTGCAGATACGGCAGGGTTTGGAGCTTACCATGATCTTTGAATTCCCACCGGGCTCGGAATAAATCTTGCCACACTCGTTCGATGTATGGGTAAATCGAGTATAAGCGGCCGACCCAATCCTGGAGGTCAGAAACTGCATCGGGGTAGGTTGCTACGGCTAAAAAAGCAAGAGAAATGGAGTCATATTCTTGGAGAGATATTATCGAAGAAAAGCAAATGAAGAACCGACAACACGTTTACTTACTCCCAGCTTTCCACCTCTCGAAGAACGGCATCTTTTCCGCTGGGATCAGGTCAGAAGTCCTCACTCGGATGAATCAGCTTGCCCGTCCCTATTCCTGAGCTCCTCGGTGCAGGCAAAGAGGGACCTCGGGGCTCGATAGTGGAATTTGATTAGGCCCCCGCGGAGGAGAGGAGGACTATACATCCTGATCAGGTGTTTGAGGGTGAAGGACATCTCCTCTATCATGTTTGTGTAATGCCTGATCATGTAAACAATGCACCAGAACAAAGGACGAATTTGACCAAGGGTTACTTGATACTGTCAACAGAAGTCGAGAATCACAGAGTAGATCAGGGGCGAGGATGGCCCCACCGGCCCCAAGGTGAATGGATAGGTGTACACACTCAGAAAGCCAGCTTTATGAGCCATAATATCTTCTTCCCGAGCAGGGATCTCCACAAGCACGGTATCCCCTCAGCGGCAGTCAGCCCTCACTCTCTCGATGTCTGTTACCGAGCTGATATACCGAGTCACGGGCTCGCGATGCTCTGGCTTCAAGGACGGTCTCTCGACCTTGAAATCGGAGGTCATCACAAAAGATCCTGGGACACATTCCTCAGCACGAGGAGGTGTGTCCATTTCACCTTGAGAAAGAAACGAAGAGGATGAGACCTCAACCTCCTGAGAAGTAGAGTGTGAAGTTTTCGCCATCCCTAGAAGATACTGGAGGAAGAAAAAAAGTTGCGTTCCTGAAAAAAGAAAACGAAAGAAAAGGAAGAGCGAACCTTTTCAGGGATTTGGGCACGCAATGGACTATAGAAAATAAGAAGGGAGTATTTATAAAAGCCCCGTGCGTGCATTGAAGAAGGCCAAGAGGCAGCCAACTGCCATAGTCTATGCGGAAAACTGCAGGAGCAGCATGCGTGTCGTATCATGGAATCTTGTGGCCGTTGCCGATTACAAGAATATCGAAGGAGGAAGAAATTCAAGGTCGTTTCTTATCACTTTCACTCTAAGAAACGCGAAGACTATCTGTATGCGGTAAAATCGGGGGCCCGATTTCCCCGTCGTCAGTTCGCTTCGCGAACATGCTTCTCGAGTTTCAAAGCCGAGGTCGAGACCCACCTTCGGGAGCCGTCGAGTTTCGGCCCCGGGGGGTAGTGCATGCTAACGGCTATAATAGGGGAGAGGGAAGTTCCCAAGGTAGGCAGATGATATTGACAGGGCCTAATGCTATCTAGTTGTCTCATCCCTCTATCTTTGTAATTAATGCTTTTCGTACTATGTTGGGATTCCCCTCCTGTATAAAAGGAATCCTTATCATTTTGTAGCCGGCCTGCTGTTGCTCCAACTATTCTACACAAGATAAATAACAACTCTCTCTCTCTCTCTCTCTCTTTTCTCCCTAACTTACTCGCTTGAGATTATCACTTTCATTTATTACGTTCATACTTGTTCTTCATTTACTGCTTTTCATTGGCCATAAAGAGCCTCTAACAATTACATCCTAACTATTAACCCTTTCCCGATTATCCCCGATAGCTCGAGCCCGAGCCCAAGCATCGACCTCGAGGTCCCTCATCGGTCAGTCTGAGGCCCGAATAGCTAAACCCCCGGTTCGATTATTGCTCCGTTTCGGCTCCCATTTCATCTTTTAACTTCACACATCTAGCATCAACTGCTTAAAAACTAGCATAAAAGTAGATCACGTATTTTTAGAGTCCCATCAACAAATTTAATTATTATTACCATTTTCATAGTAAACAAGCATAAGTGACATGGCGGCCAAGGTTAGTTGCCCCATGCTTGCAGGTGGTAACACGCTCAGATAGGTTGAACTTGATTGAGTTACTGGTCTTATATATAGGTTAAGCCTGAGTGAGCATAATTAAAGGCCTCATATATAGATTGGTTGAGTGACATCGCGTCCCACTCCAGTTTTGGAGCGTGACATATAATTCATGTATAATATGTGTATAAATATATATAGTCTATGTATACCGGTCTAAAAAAAAATAGTCAATCTCGCCGGCTATTTGTATAAAGATCCAAAAAAAAAGTAATAAAACACCGGCATTAGACTTCATGAACAACAGGGCATTTGCATCTACACCTAGGTTAGGGGTCACAATTGAACTTATACCCACTTTGCACAAAAATTTGCGAATCTACCCACTTTAGGATCAACTTCAGGCTTATCGGGTCTGAAGTAAAAATAATAGCCTGAAGTGCAATGCACTCAAGGCTAATTAAGTCTAAAGTGCAAAAATTGCACTTAAGATGCACTTAAGGCCAAATAGGTCTGAAGTGCAACAAATATTTTCATGTATTTAAGGTCTCTAATAGGTCTGAAGTGAAAAAATTGCACTTCAGATGCACTTAAAGCCAAATAGTTCTAAAGTGCAACGAATATTTTCATACACTTAAGGCCAAATAGGTCTGAAGTGCAACCAATGTCTTCATGCACTTAAGGCCACATAGGTCTGAACTCTTAAATGAAAATTGCCCAGAAATAGAAATTTGTTCTTCGAATTTCAATAATCCAATACACGATTTAACACTTAAATCTTCTCTAAATGAACTTAAATTTGAAACATAACCTCCAAATATCATCAACAACAAACCCCAATCATTTGTCAAAACAACAATAAATCTAACAAAAATATTTTGCAATTAAGAAAAAGAAAATAAAGCGCCACAGCAGCTCACCACTGTAAAAACCATAAACTACTATAAAATATACTCATAAATACCATATAAATTAATTGTCACCTTTATTTTCACTGCAGAGGATGAGGAGGAGGAGGGAGGAGGAAAAAAAGGTCTAAAGTTGTCTAAACTTTGAGTACTAGTTAAAGAAAAAAAAGTGGGTATAGATTAAATGGGAGTGACCGAATAAGGCACCCGAGCAATTTGATGATGAACATACCGATAAACAGAAATATACGTGTCCCATATATCCTGATTTGAGCAGCTAGTTTGTATTAATGGTGTCAAATTTAGTCCATCAAGGGTTGCAAATTTAGCCTATAAAAGTATAACTCGTCAGCGCATTCAAATTTGGGCATGTTGAATTAAAGGTGTTAAAAGGAATGATGACGTGGATGTTGGCCAAAGAACAAGTGAAGTTTTGAACAATGACAAATGAACTCAGTCATGGACCAGGTCCATCACGTGAAGCACAGTGTTTGTCAACCTATACATGTGAGATGCACGTGAAGGAGATAAGTCCCATTGATCAAGAAGCAATATCTCCTGAACTGATCGAAAAGGTTGCATATGGGATAATGAGAGAAAGTCTCCTTATGAAAAGAGAATACAATCCGGATAAAAGATAGGGTTGGAGTTTGTGTTGTTCAAGGACTCAACTTCGATGGAAGATCAGCAATTGAGTCTCAATCAAACTCTAATTACTAACTCATTAAATAACAGTGACTGTTCTCTTTTGCAGGTGTTAGACATACGCAGAAGTAAAACTAAATTGAGAGCAAAAGAGCAAGGCGATTTTGCAAGCAATTTATGTGAGATTTAAGTGTGCACTCCTGAAGCTACTTGAACAAGATATAAGAACCAGTTCTATTGTGTTTTTTATTATTCTAGTTCAATTGTAGTAGGTGGATTAAAGTTGTACCTTTCAGCTTTTATAGAAGCAATTATAATAGGTACTTTGAGTATTCAAGTTATAGGCTAACTTGAAGTTGTCGCAACAGTTGAGGTTGTGTGCTACAACGGGGTTAGAGTTAATCCTTAGGTTTACAAAGAGTTTTTGTAAATGCTGTTTTGGCTCAGTGATTTTAGTGGAAGTTTGGGAAAATCCTACTGAGTAGTAGGTCGTGGTTTTTTCACCTTTTGAGCCAGGTGTTTTCCACGTAAAAATCTCTGTGTTCTTTATTTTATGTACTTCCGCAGACAGTAGTAGTTAGATCACTTAGAAGAACCTAGTTCTTCTAGATCGAAAATTGGGTACCACACAAATCACCCCCCCTCTTGTGTGGTATTGACGTTTAGAACTTCAGGGGGTGGTCCTCCTGCAGCTCTGCCAAGTCAGTCTCCCCCCGAGCAGCATGAAGGCGCGTATCAGCATATAGCAACTGTAGTGTCTCCTTGACACAAAGTAATCTTTGATCCACAGGAACAGCAGCAGAAGGAGGGTCTGTCACAGTTATGACATCAAAGGCCGTAAGAGGCCACATCATGGGAATCGTCCGATCATAATGGAATTCCTCATCCACATGGTGTGTCCGCAGAAGCCGAGTGATCATGCTCGGGAAATACAAGCGGCGGGCCAGAAGTGGCCGTACTCGAGCCATGTGCTTAAGCATAATCTTTCCTAGATCAAACTTCATCCGAGTTAAGATGGCATAAATGAGACACACCTTCAACCTAGAGACATTAGTGTCGTTATGGGTAGGCATGATCTTTGCATTAATCAACCGGAGAATGACCCTGGTGGGATGCTGGAAATTGCTCTTCTTCATGTCTTTGTGGAACTCATTAACATCCCGCGTCCACGTGGCAGAAGAATCAACGCCACATAGCTGGCGCTTAATATCAGGATAGGGGGGCCGACGCAGTAACCTCTGGAACAACTTATGAGAGTACTCTACGAACCCCATAATATGATTTATCACGTGTGAGGAAAAGGGGATCATCTTGCCTCTCACCTGCACCTCATACACCGCATCCAAACTGGTCTCAGGCTGCCATTTGGCATAGAACTCCTTTACCATGTTCACGTTCATCGACTTACCGGGATGAAACAAGCTTTCAAAACCCAAGTATCTGATGTTGATGTAAATCCCCGAGTACTTCCTGGCTAGCTTTCCATCATCACTACTAACTTCTGGCTCGGGGCTCACTGCTTGAACAAAGGTCCGGTACCACATCCTAGCATGAACTGGCACAACTCGAATGCTATACTTGCAGCTCGGTACTACATCCGCATCTGGATCAATGCGCTCTTCTTCCTCCTCTACTGGGGCGGGGGGAGGTTCCCACCTACCTCCTTTACGGCTACTAGAGGCAACCTCGGAGGAACCTGTGTTAGCATGTTTGCTAGGACGGCGAGACATTGTACTTTCACAACACGAAGACAATTAGCCAAAACACTTAAAACAAAAAGCAAGACCAAATAGGGTAACCACCCCGCACTTATATTATTGGCATGTTCACAAGTACAATGTATATATCGGGGAGTCATACTACCCCATTGAAAGCACGCCACAAGGAATCAACAACCCACCCAACCACTAACATAATATTACAACAACATAACCATGGACTACACTAGTGTAAAATATAAAATTAAGAAGCTAAACTAGTAACTAAAAAAAGGAGAATAAGAAGTTATTCTAATTTACTACTAGCAAAATTAAGAAATTACAATACAACACTACACAAGTACTTAGCATGATTCAGACACCCCAATTAGCACCTAGCAACACATTAGCATGGGGTGGTCAATCGATTAACACTCGGTGCTAATACGTTAAAGTTTCACGGCAGAAGAACATGACCTCCCACCCCACACTTATCATCAAGCTTCACATTATCTCATAACAAATATCCTCTAATTAAGCACAACTTCACCTTCTATGTCATTGAAGCATTTTATCAAACACATTGTATTCATCAAGTTTAACTCATAATTTTAACTTCAATTGGTCAACCAATACACAACAATACCAATCAACCACTCAACAACAACCACAATGCTACCACAATGTAACAATAGCACAAAGTGTTCCAATTTTGCACAAAACACCCTTCAATTTTCGGACATATAGGCACCCCCACCAAAATCCATGACAAAATAATACAATAAGTACCAAGACATACCAAAAATCCTCCACAATCATAAGAACAATGAAAATCCCACAAGTTAAGCACAATTTTCGGCCATAATAAGCAAAGTAACTAAATATTTTTTAGCAAAACTACAACTACCTAGGGTTTGGTTGAACTAAACTAAAACTACTTAAATACTACAATTAAATACTAAAAGAAAGAAGAGATGAGAGGAAGAACTTACCTTGAAGATGGATGGGAGTGATAGGAGGTGGGTGTGGAAGGAATTGGAGAAGAAGAAAGAGTTTGGGAGTTGAGTTAGTGTGTAATGAGAGAGGAAAGTAAAATAATAAAGGGGAAAGGGGGGGTGGATGGGGGTTAGAGTAGAACTGGGCGTCTATATTTTTTTTTAACTTTTTCAAAAAAAAAAATTAAATCTGGCCGACAAAAAATTGTACAGCCGCGTCGCAGGGTGCGGCGCCCTACGCGGCACGGTAGTAGAGAAATTTAGAGACTCAACTTTCTGTCAGAAACAGCCCCTTGGCCTAGCGCGGCGCCCCATGCAGCACCTCATGTGGCCACTAGCTTAGTTTTTTTAGAGTTTCAATTTTTTTCACATTTTAGCCTACAGATTGCACCTGAACTCTATACTGTACTTATTTTGTGTCTGATTTATGCTCATACATGTTCAAACACTTATCAAAACTCCTAATCCCTAATAATCATAACTACAATTATCTAAACTATTCTACAAAAGCAAGAACAAGGGTTAGAAGTAGTACTGAGCTATAGCCGTCAGCTTGACTTCGTCATTTAGCCTCATTTGATCACGATGCTAGAGGATTGCTTGTCAAATCCTCCAACAAGGTACGGTTTTAACCTATTCCCATTCACCTTAAAGCTCTCATTCCCTTCCTCATCCTGTATTTCAATGGCGCCATATGGTGAGACATGTTTCACCACATACGGCCATGTCCATCTTGACTTGAATTTTCTAGGGAACAACCTAAGTCTACTATTATACAGTAAGACACTGTTCCCTTCATGAAACTCCTTTGGATTAATCAGACGATCATGCCACCTCTTTGTCTTTTCCTTGAAAATTCGCACATTTCATACACGTCCGGTCTAAACTCCTCCAATTCGTTTATCTACGCTAACCTGTGTTCACCTGCATGAAAAAGATCAAGATCAAGCATCTTAATTTCCCAATAAGCTTCATGTTCTATCTCGACAAGTAGATGACACATTTTTTCATACACTAACTTGAATGGTGAAGTCTCTAGGGTTGTTTTGAACACAGTATTGTACGCCCATAGATCTTCATCCAACTTTATAGACCAATCCATACGCGAAGCACTAACCATCTTTTCAAGAATTCGTTCAAGTTCAAGATTAGCCACTTCAACTTTCCCACTAGTTTGGGCATGATACGAGGTACCTGTTTTGTGTGTGACCACATACTTGAACCGCAATGCAACAAACTGCTTGTTCACAAAGTGTGACCCATTGTCACTAATAACCACTCGAGGTGTCCCAAAGCAGGTAAAGATGTTCTTCCACAAGAACTCAAACACCACCCGAGCATCATTGGTCCTAGTAGGGGTTGCTTGACCCATTTGGAGACGTAGTCAACGACTACTAGTATATACTCATAAGAATGCGACGATGGGAACGGACCCATGAACTCAATGCCCCAAACGTCAAAATTTTCACACACCAGAATGGAGTTGAGAGGCATTTCATTCCTCTTGCTAATATTACCTGCCCTTGACATTTGCCACATGCAGCAACATACGCCCCTGCGTCTTTGTAAAAAGTAGGCCAATAGAAGTCGGCTTCCATGACCTTTGTTGTAGTGCGATTTCCACCATAGTGTCCTCCAGCTGCTCCATCATGGCAATAAGACAAAATGCTTGCCATCTCTCATTTAGGCACACATCTTCGAATCACACCATCTGTACACAGTTTAAACAAGAAAGGGTCATTCCATATAACTTTTTACCTCGCCTTGAAGCTTCCTTCTTTGATCACGAGAGAGGTCACGAGACAACCAACTTCTATCCAAAAAGTTGGCTACATCAGCATACCAAGGAGGCCTTACAGAGCGCAACAATGGAGAAAATCTGCTCATCAGGGAACTCTTCCCTTAGTTCAACTATTTCAACCGGAGGTCTCTCAAGTTGAGATAGATGAATTGCGACTTGATTTTTTGTGCCCTTCCTATCCTTGATCTCCAAGTCAAACTGGTGGACCAACAACCCTCACCGCATCAGACGCGGCTTGGACTCCTTCTTACTCAATAAGTATTTCAGAGCCGAGTGATCAGTGTGTACAATCACTTTATTCAACGTCCTGCTTGCATAGTAGATGGGCCTAAACATTTTATCTTTTCTTTGGCCCAGAACTTCCCCCACAGCTACATTACTGGCATCATACATTATCTCAAAATGGCTGGCTCCAATCAAGTGTCACCATAATAGGAGCACTCACAAGCTTTTCATTTATCAATTCGAATGCTCTTAATTACTCCACAGTGAAAACAAACTTGACATCCTTCGCTAGCAATGCAGTCAACAACTTGGTAATGCTGGAAAAGTTTTTGATTAACCTCCTATAGAATCCAACATGTCCCAAGAAACTCCTTATGCTCTTCATAGAAGTCGGTGGAGGGAGCGTAGCAATTATATCAACATTAGCTCTATCAACTTCAATGCCATGTGCAGTCACTTTGTGGCCCAAGACAATTCCCTCTCTCACCATGAAGTGACACTTCTCCCAGTTAAGAACCAAGTGGGTGGCTTCACAACGTTCAAGCACAAGCTCCAAATTCTTCAAGCAATCCTCAAAGTCATCACCATAGAGTGTGAAATCATCCATGAATACCTCTAGACACTTCCCATTTAAATTGGAGAATATAGACATCATGCACCTCTGAAAAGTGGCAGGTGCATTACACAACCCAAATGGCATCCTCTTGTAAGCAAAAATACCTGACGGGCAAGTGAATGTGGTCTTCTCAACATCTTCTGGGCAATGGGTATCTGATTGTAGCCTGAGTACCCATCCAAGAAGCAGTAGCATCCATGTCCAGCCACTTTCTCGAGTATTTGATCAATAAAGGGAAGTGAGAAGTGGTCCTTCCTTGTTGCATCATCAGCCTTCTATAACCAATGCACATTATCCACCAAGTGACTGTTCTTGTGGGGATCAATTCATTGTCTTCATTCTCCACCATTGTCATGCCCCCCTTCTTAGGTACAACTTGCACTGAACTAATCCTGTGGCTATCAGAGATGGAAAAAATCACTCCCGCATCTAGCAACTTGATGATCTCCTTGTGCACTACCTCCTCCAAAAAAAAATCAACTTGCATTGAGGCTGCCCACTAATTTGCTATTTTCTTCCAGTAGAATTTTGTGCATGCAAATGGCTGGACTGATTCTTTGAATATCAGCTATACTTCAGCCAATGACCTTCTTGTTCTAGCTCCCACCAGCTTTTGCTCCTGTGTACCTATCACGTAAGCTGAAATAATCACAGGAAAATTGTTAGTTTCAAGAAAAGCATAGTTCAAGTGAGTATGGAGGACTTTCAATTCTAAACTAGGCTTAGAAGCCTCCTCTTTTAGTTCCTCCTCATCAATGTTGATACAATTTTGCCCTCATATTTTTATAAATATTATATATACTTTAAAAATATCATTTCTGCATCATCACCAATTTACAATAATCATACAAGTACTTTCTGTAATTCTTCATAATTTTTAAGGCTTTAAAATTGATTCTCTTGCATTTAAATTGTTCAAATATTATTAATTACCCTTTCAAATTACTTTGTGATGACTTAATCATCCAAGTTTATTATATACATTACATATATATTTTATAATATTTTTACTTCATTGCATATAATTATATTAGTATTTTTGAGTTATTTACATAATTTTGCAATAATAATATATATTCTATGCATAATTGCATTTATTACGTTATTCATGCTAAAATAGCATTTTTATATTCTTATAATGTCAAGCTATTATTTTCAATCATTTTATTGTATAAGTAATATTTTTATTATCTACTAATTATTTTTGATAAATTATTTTAATAAATTTTATATATTTAATTTTTAGACCCAACATAGGGCTAAATTTGGACCAAAATCTGACCCAATCCATTAGCACAATAGCCCCAGCCCAAACCAAACGACCCATGTGACCAACCTAGCCGGAACCTATTTAATACGATCCACTCCGCCTTTTTTTATCCTGGCCGTTGATCTTTCGAGATCAACAACCCACGATCACCCTACCCCTTTAATTAACCAAACACCACGAAACCCTACCCATTTCTCATGAGACAGCCGCCCCAAATCTCTCAACCCTCCTCTTCTTTATTCTGAAGAACCCTAGCTGCCTCTCCCTTGAATCCCTCTCATAATCGCGTTTATAATGGGATTCCACCATTATTTGCTTACCATATCTGTCACACCTCCTTTTTTACACATCTACCCCGAAGGATAAATGTATAAGGGAGTTTTTCCATTTAAAGTGACATTATTCGAAATGGGATTATTTATTGATTTTTAGAGTCGCCACTTGGGATAGGATTGGCTTTTGGTGTCCCGAGTCACCAGTTTAATTTAAATCCCAAATCGAGAAAAAATTCGACTTCCCAATTGGAGTCTGCGAACCAGAAATTCTGAATAAGGAATTCTGTTGACCCGAGGGAAGGTGTTAGGCACCCCCGGATCCCGTGGTTCTAGCACGGTCGCTTAAATTATTATAAATGGCTAAAATTCTGATTTTATACATATTCAAACCTATAGTGCAATTTTATAAATTATTTACCGCTTTTATTTACTTTTTACGGAAGTGAACGCCGTTTAAGAGCGTGTTTTTTGGATCACGGCACATGAAATGCACCCGGATCCTCAACACCTCTTATTCAACGCTTCAGGATTTGGATTTGGGTTGCGCAAAATGCACATCCGAGTTTAAGAAGGTAAAATTATTAAAAGCACGCCTACAGTGGCTAGCGTCTTATTAACTTTGAGGGAAGCCGTGAAATTTGCTAAACGGCGCGTCCCGAATTCTACGTGTTTTAATATAACATTTAAAGAGAGCCACGCAATTTATGAATTTTGTGTGGCGCGGCACATCTTGTTTTAAAAAAAGGTCATCCTAAAAGGGACTATTATTTTCTATTGAATTAGTTTCTAAAAAGGGCCTAATTAATTAGTATTGTGTACTCCCATTTATTAAAAATAATTTAGGCTCCCAGCTCAAGTCCACATTTGAACAAGAGGAAGACCTCTTAATTCAAAGGTGCTACCTAACTTGGACAGCCCAAACCCGGTACTATTTTCAATTAGGAATTAATCTTAAAACCCATTCCAAAATGATAAAGCCCAACAGGATGTGAGTCTGGATTTAGACTCAGCGAAGTGAGCTGCTTGTGCGATTGGGCTCACCATTGAAGGGCCCTAAGCCCACAAAGAATATCTCGTACAAAGTTCAGCTACAAAGCTGAACACTAATTGCTTGGGCCTTGTGTTTGAGCCCAGAAACAGAATTCAAATTGGTGCAAGGTCTGATATTAATCCGAGATCGGATATTGACTGCCGATGCTACAACTATTTTATATTGTTTGTTAAGACTTCCAGTTTGCTAGTTTAATTTTCGAATCTGTCCAAGTGTGAACATATGGATNTTTTTTTTCAAATATTTTCTTTTTCTTTTTTTGTTTCATAAATCCGGCAGCATTTCGGTACTATTTGGGCATTGGGGTTTTTCAAAACAAATGGTCATCCTCACTTAGTCCTAACACTGCTTATGTCCTCTTATTTAGACAAGCCAGTCAACATGCAAAGCCGAGCAAATAAATGCGCAAGTAGCACGTAAGATGCATCAGGATGGTCAATTCATTTCAGGTCACCTGTCCTAGACGGACCCAACCCCTGTGTTGAGTCCCCTAAGTCAAATGCACATGATGCAAACAAACGTCCTACTAGGGATCCGGCATGAGTTTTTGTTCTTCTAAGTTTAATCCTAGGTTTACTGGTCTAGACCTGGCTTACCCGAGCGGACAACTCGGGCCGAGGGGGAGGCAGCGTACCGGGGATACAGAAGCTCCGCCGGCTTTGCAACTTATCCAACCTCGTTCTAAATGGGAAAAGACTCTAAACAGAAGAGAAGCTACACGAAGTGCACCCTTCTCCATGATGTAGAAGACTCAGAAAGAGGAAGGGATTCGCGACAATTTATATATACAATTTCAACAAATATCAAAGCGATAAAACATTTAGCACATATAGCAGGGAACATGTAGAAAAGTCAGATAAAGCCAAATATAATAATTGTACTAAGCTCGAATTCTTGAACCCTGAATCAAAATTCTGGGTTCGTATCCCCAGCAGAGTCGCCAGAGCTGTCACACCTCCTTTTTTACACACCTACCCCGAAGGATAAATGTATAAGGGAGTTTTTCCATTTAAAGTGACATTATTCGAAATGGGATTATTTATTGATTTTTAGAGTCGCCACTTGGGATAGGATTGGCTTTTGGTGTCCCGAGTCACCAGTTTAATTTAAATCCCAAATCGAGGAAAAATTCGACTTCCCAATTGGAGTCTGCGAACCAGAAATTCTGAATAAGGAATTCTGTTGACCCGAGGGAAGGTGTTAGGCACCCCCGGATCCCGTGGTTCTAGCACGGTCGCTTAAATTATTATAA
This sequence comes from Nicotiana attenuata, assembly GCF_001879085.1. NCBI lineage: Eukaryota > Viridiplantae > Streptophyta > Magnoliopsida > Solanales > Solanaceae > Nicotiana > Nicotiana attenuata. Next base: position 98,732 of record NW_017670819.1, read on the forward strand.
ATGGCTAAAATTCTGATTTTATACATATTCAAACCTATAGTGCAATTTTATAAATTATTTACCGCTTTTATTTACTTTTTACGGAAGTGAACGCCGTTTAAGAGCGTGTTTTTTGGATCACGGCACATGAAATGCACCCGGATCCTCAACACCTCTTATTCAACGCTTCAGGATTTGGATTTGGGTTGCGCAAAATGCACATCCGAGTTTAAGAAGGTAAAATTATTAAAAGCACGCCTACAGTGGCTAGCGTCTTATTAACTTTGAGGGAAGCCGTGAAATTTGCTAAACGGCGCGTCCCGAATTCTACGTGTTTTAATATAACATTTAAAGAGAACCACGCAATTTATGAATTTTTGTGTGGCGCGGCACATCTTGTTTTAAAAAAGGTCATCCTAAAAGGGACTATTATTTTCTATTGAATTAGTTTCTAAAAAGGGCCTAATTAATCAGTATTGTAAACTCCCATTTATTAAAAATAATTTAGGCTCCCAGCTCAAGTCCACATTTGAACAAGAGGAAGACCTCTTAATTCAAAGGTGCTACCTAACTTGGACAGCCCAAACCCGGTACTATTTTCAACTAAGAATTAATCTTAAAACCCATTCCAAAATGATAAAGCCCAACAGGATGTGAGTCTGGATTTAGACTCAGCGAAGTGAGCTGCTTGTGCGATTGGGCTCACCATTGAAGGGCCCTAAGCCCACAAAGAATATCTCGTACAAAGTTCAGCTACAAAGCTGAACACTAATTGCTTGGGCCTTGTGTTTGAGCCCAGAAACAGAATTCAAATTGGTGCAAGGTCTGATATTAATCCGAGATCGGATATTGACTGCCGATGCTACAATTATTTTATATTGTTTGTTAAGACTTCCAGTTTGCTAGTTTAATTTTCGAATCTGTCCAAGTGTGAACATATGGATCAAAAGTTTTTAAGGACAAAATTATATGCTAATATATAAGCTCACAGACGAAACCTAGTTCTCCATTGTGATTCAACAACAGACTTATGCATATACCACCTAATTAAGTGTAAAGATTTAAACAACCTATTATCATGGAACACTGCTGTTCCTTCTATCAGAATTCACAACGATTCAAAACAAACTCAGAACAGTCCAACAGTCCTATTTATACAAATTGTCCTAGTTAATCCAGTAAATACTAGTTCACATGAGTTTGCATCTAAATATTGAAACTAATCATGGCTGTAGGAACAATCAGATGAAACACCAAATTCTTTTGATTTCACAAGTAGGCTTATACACATTGCCCTAAATTTCCAGCTCAAAGTTACACTGATGCGAGGTCAAAGCTGTGTACCTGAAGTGTGAATCAAGTAAAAGGAGGAGAAGTTAGCTACAGCAAAGCAATCAGCAGCAATTGAAACTCAAGCAGCAACCACTCAGACAGTTTCAACCCAGAAATGAGTGCAGAAATGTTTCAATTCGAGTAGGATGGATAGACCATCCAGAACAGTGTCAAATTTACCCAACTAGACTCAAAAATGACCACAAAACTCCTTTTAAAAACTTTCAGCAAACAAAGGACTCAAAAGACTGCTCACTCGAGCTTAAAATTCACTCAGAATCAAGACCATTTGAACTCCTATTTTGTGTGCTTTCTGTTTTTGATTTCTGCTTGAATGAGATCTAAAAGAAATTTGGACTTCAGGATTCAGATTTTTTTTTTTGAAATTTTCAGAGGTCCTTCCTTTTTGAACAAGGCAGTGTATGTGCCTTTTATAGGCAAAGCCTAAGGTTAACTTCAGATTTTAGTTTTCTTTTTAGTCCCTTTCTTATTTAGTTTCTTAGTCCCTCATTTCTAAGACTTATTACCCAAGTAACAACACTTATTTTACCAAAACTACACTAAAGTCTTGTTCTAGAAGATCCTATACCTATTATAATCCCTACACTACCCTCCCCTTACCTTTACAATTACTATTCCTAATAAAACTACCCTTTTCCCTACCCAAACTACCCTTTAATTGTACCAGAATTACTGAACCATACCAACTAAAACTAAACCTCATAACTTAGTTATTACTGACTATGATTAGCTTGACCTAAACCTGGCAGTGTTCACAATTTAACAGAACTAGCTTATTCTTTTAAAATCTATATTGTTTTCAATTAACGAACTATTTGGACATGTAACAATCAGCAAGAATCATATCAGTATTCGAAAACAGGAGTCATATTTAATCAGAATCAATTCTAAGAGACTAAAGAAAACAATCAAAACTAAAGAGCAAACGGAAACTCAAATATAGTCAATTCTAATATAATTCCTAAACTAACACTGGAAGAGATCAATAATACCTAAATAAATAAATAAATAAAGCAAAAACAGTAAAAGAGAGGTATAAGAAGAAACTTACACGACCCTGCAACCGACCTCAATCGCCCTCGAATTTGATCCCCAAGTGATGTTATTTGCCTATTCTTTGTCAAAAATAGGCAAATATCATCACGTAAGGATCAATTTACCCAACGGAATTTCGAGACCCTCACCCGGAACCCTAGATCTAAGATTCGAGCAAATCCGGTTGGTTTTGAGAAAAATTAGTTCAAGATTCAGGGATAGGAAGGTAAGAGGAGTCCAGGGTGTAATTTGGGCGGAATTTTGGGCGACGCCGCCGTACGCGGCGGAGGCGGCGTCTAGGTTTTCTTTTATTCGAAGAGTTAGAGGAGGATTGGGGGAAAACTATGCTCGGATCCATAAAGGGGAGGTTAAGGGGAAGCCGGGGTGTATTTTTTGAGTGATTTGGGGCTTCGCCGCCGGCGGCGGCGATTTCCGGCCGGCGGCGGACGGTGGCAAAGGGGTGGAGATACAGTGGGGTACGCTGGGGGCTATGGTGTGGCGATTTCCGGTGAGATATGAGGGTGGGGGTGCGGGAGAGATGAATGAGGGGGTAGGGGGGTGTGTTTCGGACATATATATATTAAGTAAAACCAGCTTCAGGACCGTTCGATCAAAGAACCTCGACGGTCCTGATTGAACGAGTCCAAACGACGTCGTTTCACGTGGGCTGGGGAATTGGACCGGGTAGGGTTGGACGGGTCTGGGACGGATCAGGCCTATTTTGTTTGGGCTCAGCCATTTGGGCCCAATTTTTGGCAGCCCCTTTGTATTTCTTTTGTATTTCATTTTGTATTTTTGTATTTTGTATTTATTCATTTTTTCTTAATTTTATAAAAATGCTAAAACAAAACAAATACTCAATTAAACTATTTAAACTTCCTAAAATTACTTAAAACTCTAACGCAACAAATAACAATTAAGAGTGCAACAAGACTTATTATTATATTTTTTCATTATTCTAAATCTACCTAATTAATACTAACAATTGTGAAATTAAAATCCCTACATGTATGTGCATATTTTCTGTATTTTTATGAAAAATGCAACCAATTAACACAAAAACTCAAACAAAAATTCACAAAAAATTGTAAAATAATAAAGAAATCAATTATTTGAAACTTTTGGAATTAATTTGCTTAGGGCAAAAATCACGTGCTCACAGCTGCCCCTCTTTGCCCGGAAACACGAAGAGTTTTCGTGCAAAGACAAGTGAGCGGAAACGAGCGATTTTGCCTGTTCGCATATTCCGTGTGAAGCATCTTGAAAGAGTTGACCGCACCCTGCTTTTGAGGTTACCTACATATCCTTGGCTAAACAGGAATCAGGTCAGTGCAGTTCGGGAAAATTTGGTAGCTGGGACTACCAGGAGCTGTGATCTCACTGCTGTTGCTGCTGCTACTGCTTACTGACCTCCTTATTANGGGTGAGCTTAACTTCTCTTAGGCTTACAGATCAAACAAAGTTCAAATGGAACCATGATCCACCAGCAGAAGTATGCAAAGGAGCTAATCAAAAAGTTTAGAATGGAAGAATCTAAAGAAATAGACACACCCATTGCAACTGCTACTAAATTAGATGTTGAGGAACCTGGTTCATCAGTTGATCAAAAGTTGTATAGGGGTATGATTGGTTCACTTCTGTATCTTACTGCTAGCAGACCTGACATTGTTTTTAGTGTAGGGCTTTGTGCTCGCTTTCAGGCAAATCCTAAAGAGTCTCACCTGACTGCTGTCAAAAGGATACTAAGATACTTGAAAGGCACCACTGATCTGTGTCTTTGGTATCCCAAATATAGCAATTTTAATCTAGTAGGATATGCTGATGCGAATTATGCAGGTTTTCTAGTGGACAGGAATAGCAGCTCAGGTATGGCACACTTCCTTGGTTCATGTCTTGTGTCATGGGCTACCAAAAAGCAAAACTCAGTGACCTTATCTACTGCTGAAGCGGAGTATGTTGTTGCTGCCTCTTGTTGTGCTCAATTGCTATGGATCAAACAACAGCTGGTAGATTTTGGTATTGAAGTTGGTTGTATTCCAATATTCTGTGATAACACTAGTGCTATAAGTATGACAAAGAACCCTGTTCATCACAAGAGGACTAAGCACATAGATGTTAGACACCACTTCTTAAGAGATAACTATGAGAAATGACTGATCTCCATAGAATTTTGTGCTACTGGTAAGCAAATTGCTGACAGTTTCACTAAAGTACTGAGTAGAGAAAACTTTGAGAGGAACAGGTTGGAACTAGGGATTATTAAGATCACCTAATAGGTCCAATTCAGAATGCACAATGAAAAAAATGAAAAAAAATTGGAAAAAAATGGTTAGGAGTTCTGACTTTGTGTAAATATCTAGATTAATTCTTACTCAGTTTCATACTTTAATTAGTATACTCCTATGACATGTGTACATATGATTCACTGATCTCTTACAAAGTTTTTTCTATTATGGTATTTGAGACATGTTCAAGAGAGTTCTATATGAAGAACCTGGTTCATCAGTATGAGCTCATATGAAAGTTCAGGTATGCTTTCAATACTTTGCATAATTAGAAAGATTAACAATTCAATCATGAGCAGAAGTCCTATACTTGCCAAATTCCTAGAAAATTCTATCCGTTGAGGCATTGAACCAGTTTCGTCCTTTTAGAACTCTAAAATCGTAATTTTTTCCTAATATCTAGGGAAGCCAAATAATCATTAAAAGTCTGGAATTACAGTTTGATTAAACTTCGAATTGACCCCTGAAAAGTTGTCGTTACTGCATTAATGTCCAATTCTCTTTAAATTCACACCACATATCTAATCTTCTTCACTATTCTAAAACCGTCAAAAATATTTCTCCAGTTCTAATCGCTTCTCTTCTCCAGAAATTCCCAAATTCTCTCAAGAAACAATCAACCATGTCTAACCCACAAGATCATCCTGGCACTCCTCCACCACCATCACCCTCAAATTCATCCTCATCTACTCCTCCTAGTGAATCCCCAAAACCTAGGCTTCGAAGGCAGAAAATGTTGGCTAGAAAAACTGTAGCATCTGGAGCTCTGAGGAAAGTTTTAAATGAGAGATTGAAAGCTAGCCAGATGAAAGAAAGCCCAGCTCAAGAGTCTGACTCCAGTTCTGACTCCGAATCCTTTATATCTGCCAGTGAAGGTGAAGGACATGGGTCTTCTGACACTGAGAAAATTCAAGAAACCCCTGAGGTAAGTTCTTCTGTGGTTGAAAACGTAGAAAATAGGTTTGTTCTAGTTGGACTTGTTAGAGATGTAATGTTAGCTGAATCGAGTAGGAGTGGAGGTAAAAAGAAAGGAAAAGAGAGAGGGGGAGCAAGTGGTGAAGAGGGGGGAAAAAGGAAAGGAGCAGTTCTTGCTATATGTGGGGGTGCAGAAGAGAGTGGTATAAAGTCAGGGGGATGTGGCTCTGGGGAAGCAGGTGAAGGGTTGGTTCATCTAAGCAAACAAAGAGATGAACCTGGTTCATCTGCTGAGGAAACCCTGGCTGATCTTCTGAAAAAGGTTGGGGCAATTTATGACCCAAAGAAACGCAAAGCTACCTCACAAAAGGCCCAAAAATGTACCCAAACCAACCAAGAAAAGAAAACCTTCATCCCCAAAATCTACTACCCCTTCAGTGCCTAAGGGAAGAGCTACAAGAAGCAAGGTAAGACAAAGTGAAGCTGACCTACAAAAAGCTCTGGAAGAAAGCAAGAAAAAGAAAATGGAGAAGGGAAAGAGAAAGGTTGCTGAATCCACTGAGGTTGCAGAAGTAGAGGAGATGGAACTGGTCCATCAAGAAAGGGGAACAACAGTGGAGGTTCCTATACCAAAACCTAAAAAGTCCAAGACTTCTTCCAAGAAGTCTTCCTCTGTACTTGTGTCTGCTGAACCCTCATTAGCCAAGAGGACAAGATCTGCAGTGAAAGGCAAGCAGGTAAAAATTACTGAAGAAGATGATGAATGGAGTGGAGAAGAAGAAGAAGAGGAGGAGGAATCTGAAAAGGAACAGGACAAGCTTGCCATTTTTGGCAGAAGAAAAATCTTGAAAGGTAGACTGTTGAAGGACCTGGAAGAACCAGGGATGAAGAGACTGGTGGATGCTTTAGCTGCACAAGGTTGGAAGGACATGGTCCTTGAAATGGATGGGAGGCTGGCCAGGAATGAACTGATTGAATTTATGGCCAATGCTGCTGTGAAGGATGGAGTAGTCACCAGCCTGGTGAAAGGAGTCAAAGTGAAGTTTGATGCACTCAAACTGGGTGAGATCCTGGACATACCTACTGAAGGGTATAATGACTATACAAGGCAAAGGTGGCCATGCCTGGATTCTCTCCCTACTGCTCTTGAAATCACTAGAAGGTTCTGTGACTCTAGAGATGTGCCTGAAGCCAGATTTGTGCAAAAAAGTGTAATGAGGCCTGAGCACAAGGTCTTGTTTGAATTTGTCAACAAGTCCCTATTGCCCAGACAGGAGAGAAGCACACTGCAAATTACATGGACCTGGTTCTTATGGAGTGCCTAGTGAGAGGAATGCAAATCAACTGGCCTGCTTTCATTGTCAAATTGCTAGACAGGGTCATCAATGGCTCCAAGGCTCATGCCACTCCATATGGGTTCATACTGACTACAGTTCTGGACGGGCTGAATGTGCCTTTGAAGAAAAGAGAAATGGCATCAAGCAAGGAACATTTTGGTGTTAAGACCCTGCTGGCTTGTGACTATCCAGTCAATGCCATCCCAATTGAACCTGGTTCATCTCTGAGGACTCCCATCAACAGCAAGGTTAGGGCTTTGGCTCAGGAATGTGGCACTAAGGATGATGAAATTGCTAGGCTCAAGGCTCGTGTGGCTGAGTTGGAAACTGAGAGAGATGGCCTTAGAACTGAGCTAGCCAAAGAAAAGGAGAAGAGTGATGGAATGCTTCAGAATATGCTGAACCTTCTCCAATCTCAACCCTCTAGTTCTTCCAAGCCTTAGGTCTCCTAGCACTTGTCTTCTGAACCAGTCTAGTACCCCTAGTGACCCAGATTAGGGATGTTTCTGTTTTGCTTGCTCATGTTTTGAAAGTTTTCTTTCTTTTTGTGGTTTGTTTGTGGAAGCATATCTCTATCAATGACAACTGCTGGTTTCTCTTGTTCACTAATGATTTTGATCTTGATAGTTTAAATATGTTTGTTGATTATTGATAATTGCACAATGATTGCAGTTGCCCCCGTGGCCATGAGTACTTATTAAAATTTGGGATTCACACTATGTATGCAACTTTTCGATGATGCCAAAAGGGGGAAGAGATATTGTGCTCGACTCATTATTCTGATTAAGTGATATTTATAACCTAATTAACCTGGTCCTTGATGATAAGTAAAATTTCTAAGTTAAGTGTTATCGGTTAAGCTGAGTTCTTACAGTTTCTTTGATCAGTAAAAAGCACAGAGTTTGTCATCATCAAAAAGGGGGAATTTGTTGGCCCAAGAACAGGTGAAGTTTTGAAGAATGACAAATGAACTCAGTCATGGACCAGGTCCATCATGTGAAGCACAGTGTTTATCAACCTATACATGTGAGATGCACGTGAAGGAGATAAGTCCCATTGATCAAGAAGCAATATCTCCTGAACTGATCGAAAAGCTTGCATATGGGATAAGCAGAGAAAGTCTTCTTATGAGAAGAGAATACAATCCGGATAAAATATAGGGTTGGAGTTTGTGTTTTTCAAGGACTCAACTTCGATGGAAGATCAGCAATTGAGTCTCAATCAAACTCTAATTACTAACTCATTAAATAACAGTGATTGTTCTCTTTTACAGGTGTTGCACATACGTAGAAGTAAAACTAAATTGAGAGCAAAAGAGCAAGGCGATTTTGCAAGCAATTTATGTGAGATTTAAGTGTGCACTCCTGAAGCTACTTGAACAAGATAGAAGAACCAGTTCTATTGCGTTTTTTCTTATTCTAGTTCAATTGTAGTAAGTGGATTAAAGTTGTACCTTTCAGCTTTTATAGAAGCAATTGTAATAGGTACTTTGAGTATTCAAGTTATAGGCTAACTTGAAGTTGTCGCAACAGTTGAGACTGTCTGCTACAAAGGGATTAAAGTTAATCCTTAGGTTTACAAAGAGTTTTTGTAAATGCTGTTTTGGCTCAGTGATTTTAGTGGAAGTTTGGGAAAATCCTATTGAGTAGTAGGTCGTGGTTTTTTCACCTTTTGAGCCAGGTGTTTTCCACGTAAAAATCCCTGTGTTCTTTATTTTTTGTACTTTTAATTCCGCAAACAGTAGTAGTTAGATCACTTAGAAGAACCTGGTTCTTCTAGATCGAAAATTGGGTACCACACAAATCATCCCCCTCTTGTGTGGTATTGACGTTTAGAACATCAGTGGATTAGTTAGAAAATTAGTTAGTGATAATTACAGTTAATTATGTAGCTAATTGTTAGTTAGTTGAAGTCAATCTCTATAAACACAGTTGTACAGCCCATGAACACAGTATCTCTACATCTGTTGAATGGAGTTGTTTATGCTTCCAATGCACATCTGGTTTGGAAGGATTTACAAGAGCGATTTGATAAGGTCAATCGTATGAGAATTTATCAGTTGCATTGTGCGATTGCAACGATCTCGCAGGGAACTGGTTCTATTTCAGTCTACTTCACAAAATTGAAGGAACTTTGGGATGAATTTGATCCTATGGCTCCTACTCCTAGTTGTGGGTGTGAGAAACCTAAAGACTATGTTGAACATCTTCACCAACAAAGATTGCTTTAATTTCTAGGAGGATTAAATGATCTCTTGCTCAAGCTAGGAGGCAGATATTGATGAAGACTACTGAGCCTACTCTGAACCAGGCGTATGCTTTAATGATAGAGGATGAGACTTAGAGATCAGGTTCTCCTCAAAGTCTCGTCAGTTCTAGAGAAAGAAACGATATCACTGCCTTATGGACTGCTAAAAATTCACAGCAGAACTACAACACAGTTCAGTGTGAGCATTGTAAGATGAAGGGCCGCAGTAAGGAAAATTATTACCAGCTCATTGGCTATCCACCTGACTTCAAGAGGAGAAGAAAGCAAGGGGCCAATGTTGTGAGTTATGGTGGATCCAATTCTACAAACTATGGTGGACTTAAGGAGACAAATCTTTTTGGTGGATCTAATAGCACACCTGGTTCTGCCGCACCCTATCCTACTCAGCCTCAAGGCCACACTGATGCTTATAGTGTGATAACAAGAGGACTCAGCAATAACTCTGGAGGAAACCATGCTGGACCAGATGTGGGGGTAGGGGGAGCAGGACCTATGTCTTTTACACCAGAACAATACAACCAGTTGCTCAGAATACTAACCAAAGACAACAATCCTTCAACTCCAACAACTAACATGACAGGTATCGTTAGATTTTTTATGGCTACTAGTGTTAATCCTGAATGGATAGTTGATACAGGAGCCACTGATCACATGGTTTCTAACCCTAAGATGATGTCTGAAAAGCATACACCTGAAAATCACTCAAATACAGTACACTTACCAAATGGATCTCAGCTCCCAATAGCTCATGTTGGTAAATGTACACTGAACCAAGGGGAAATATTAGGGGTCCTTTGTGTGCCTGGTTTTAAATACAACCTTCTTTCAGTCTCTAAGATTACCAAAGAACTGAATTGTTGTATGGCATTTTTTCCTGATTTTTGTCTTGTGTAGGACCTTCACACTGGGAAGGTGAAGGGGACTGGTAAACTTCTTAATGAACTTTATTACTGGGATCACAAACATAGTAACAAGATGGCTCATTCAGTTGTGTTACATGTAAGGAGTGATGAGGAGACATGGCACAGAAGATTAGGACATGTACCTCACAAAATATTGAAGCAAATGGATCTAGTGAAGCAGTATAATAAAGCTGGCAGCAGCCCATGCTCTATTTGCCCTCTTTCCAAACAGACTAGGCTACCATTTCTACAAAGTACTAGTAGAGCAACATGTTCTTTTGATTTAGTACATGGTGATATATGGGGACCCTATAGAGTCCCTACTTATGATGGAAACAGATATTTTCTAACTCTAGTAGATGATCATAGTAGATTGGTTTGGATTTTTCTGTTAAGGCTCAGAAGTGATGTTTCCATTTTAATGAAGGATTTTCTGATCTTAATAAAAACTCAGCTTGGTAGAACTATGAAGGTCTTCAGGAGTGACAATGGTACAGAGTTCTTTAATACTCATTGTTAGGATATTTTTAGATCAGCAGGGATTGTTCATCAAAGTTCTTGTGTACGTACTCCCCAGTTGAATGGAGTGGTGGATAGAAAACATAGGCAAATATTAGAAGTTTCCAGATCAATTAGATTTCAAGGTAGCATTCCCTTAAGATTCTGGGGGTTGTATGTGCAGAGTGTTGTATACCTTGTTAACAGAATTCCATCCACTGCATTGTCTGGAAAATCTCCATTTGAAGTGTTATATGGCAAGAAACCTAACGTTCAACACCTAAGAGTTCTTGGATGCTTATGTTATGCTACTAGAACAGGTGCTAGTACAGATAAATTTGATGTTAGAGCAGAAAAGGCTGTCCATTTGGGGTATTCTTCTACTCAAAAGGGTTACAAACTCTATAGTCTAACTAATCATAACATGTTTGTTAGTAGGGATGTAGTGTTCTGGGAGAATGTATTTCATTCTAGCTCTCCTGCTACAAGGGGCACATTTGAACCAGTTACTCCACTTCAAACATCAGATGCAAAAGAATTTTTTGTATCCATTCATGTCACAGATAATGCACAGGTTGCTCATAGTGCTAATCCTCCCAACATGGTTGAACCAATTGAAAGTTCAGTTGATTGCTCACCTATAATGCATAATGAGCCAACAGATTCTACAGAATCACCAGCTACAACAAGCACTACAAACAATAATGAACCACCTATTGTGGTCATGAGATCATCCAGGCCTTCCAAGGCACCAGGTTGTCTTCATGGTTTTGTGCATCAACTGCCTCCAAGAAAGTCTTCTGGAACTTCTACTGCAAGCTCAGCCTCCATGTATCCTATTTTCTCTTATATGTCCTATGCTTCTTTGCCAGATTCATATTTTAAGTTAGTATGTAATTTTTCAGCTATTAAAGAGCCAACCTCTTATGCTGAGGCCATGCATGATCCTAAATGGATTGAGGCTATGGACAAGGAATTGAAGGCTCTCAATGACAACAACACTTGGTGTATGGTAGATCTACCAGCGGGAAAAAGGGCAATAGGTTGCAAACGGGTCTTTAAAGTCAAGTATAATGCACAGGGAGAGGTGGAAAGATATAAGGCAAGGCTAGTGGCCAAGGGGTACACACAGCAAGAAGGCCTAGATTATCAGGAAACTTTCTCTCCTGTGGTCAAGATGGTGATTGTACGAGCAGTTTTATCTCTAGCTGCCATGCATGGATGGAAGCTCTATCAGATGGATGTATTCAATGCCTTTCTGCAATGAGATTTGGTGGAAGATGTCTATATGATTCCACCACTAGGCCTTGTTAGCCAGGGGGAGTCCTCTCAAGATTGCAAGCTTCAAAAGTCACTCTATGGCCTCAAGAAAGCCTCTAGGCAATGGAATCTCAAACTATGTGAAGCGTTAACTGCGTCTGGATTGCTCAAAGCCTTCATGATTATTCCCTCTTTACTAAGCATTGTGGTCAAGATCAGGTCCTAATGCTAGTATATGTAGATAATCTTCTGATCACTGGATCCAATCCCACCATGATAGAGGCTACTAAATGCATGCTACAACAACATTTCAAGATCAAGGACCTGGGGAGATGAAGTACTTTCTTGGTCTTGAAATTGCTCGAAGTAAGCAGGGAATTATAGTCTGTCAAAGGAAATTTGCTCTTGACTTGATCAGTGATCTTGGTCTTGCTGGTTCTAAGCCAGCAGGCACACCATTAGAGGTGAATCAAAGGCTTACTAGTGTGGAGTTAGACGAAGGAGGAACCTGTAATGCATATCATGATGAATTATTGCCTGATCCTACCAGTTATCAGCAGCTGGTAGGAAAGTTGTTGTATCTCACAATGACCAGACCAGACATAGCCTACGTTGTGCAGAATTTGAGTCAATTCATGCAAAAGCCAAAGAAATCTCATATGGAAGGAGCTCTAAGGGTGGTAAGGTATCTGAAGAATGCACCAGGGATCAACGGACTTCTCATCACAACTCACAGTGCATTGTGAAGCAGATTGGGCAACTTGTCCAATGACAAGGAAGTCAGTCAGTGGATTTGTGGTCAAGCTGGGAGATTCTTTGATCTCTTGGAAATCAAAGAAGCAGAACACCATTTCAAGGAGCTCAGCAGAGGCAGAATACAGAAGCATGGCAAATGCAGTGGCAGAGATAGTCTGGTTAGTAGGATTGTTCAAGGAGTTGAATTTTAATGTTGAAGTGCTAGTGAAGCTGTTCTACGACAGTAAGGCATCAATTCAAATTGCAGTAAATCCCATATTTCATGAGAGCACTAAGCACGTAGAGATTGATTGTCATTTCCTCAGAGAAAAGGTGCAGGAGGGTCTTGTTCAAAAAGTTCATGTTCCATCAAATCTGTAGCTAGCTGATATTCTTACAAAAGGACTTGGTAAATCACAGCGTGATTTCTTGTTGTCTAAGCTGGGAGTGTTCAATCTTTTCTCACTACACAGCTTAAGGGGGAGTGTTAAGAGGAATGATGGCGTGGATTAGTTAGGAAATTAGTTAGTGATACTTACAGTTAATTATGTAGCTAATTGTTAGTTAGTCGAAGTTAGTGTCTATAAATACAGTTGTACAGCTCATAACAGTCAGTTGGAATAACAGAACTGCTCTGCTTCTTCTCCATTCTCTTCTTGTCCTTCAATCTAGAAACTTCCATGGCTGGATCTCAACAAAAGGTATATTCGTTGATGGGTTAACTTGTGTATGTTAGCACAGATTAGACGAAGAATATAACAGACTTCTACTTAAACCAGTCCAGTTCTATCATTTTTAATTGGAAAACATACAAACACATGTTTTACATACTGCATCTAACAACATTCGTTATATAAATTTAAATATATTAGCTTTGTGTCGGTAGTTTTTGTCAAACCTAATTACCACACTGCAAATGGCATGGAACTAAATAAATGGAAAATATGCTTTAATATTTATCCAAACAAGGTACAGGAGGTGAAGTTGAAGAGGCTTTTCCTTTGGCATTATTGCAAATAGCAAAAATCTTTTGTCCAGGGACAACTGGAATTATGTTGATATTCTCCATCTCAATGTTGGTGCAAGCTGTGCTATTGCTACAGTTCAAATTTATTGCTGCTTTGCTGCTTGTACTTCCATGTATATTCTTGTATGTTATATCACTCACTTTCACTGCACTTACCTGTTCACAACATTTAAAAAAATTAAAATTAAAAAAAGGATGAAATTTTAAAAGACTTTATAGAAAAATAAAAAATGATTTTTTTTTTTTTTACTTTATTTTTTACCTGAGGTTGACATGAATGACCTCCATTGCAATAAAACTGATCAATAATGATGGGGTTTTCTACGTTTTTGAGGTGAATATCTTCAAAATGTATAGACCTAGCATATCCAGAACCACCCTATGAAGGCATGAAGAGATAATTAATTAGTATTTATGAGTACAAGTATTCATAATTCTTTTATCCTTTTAATTAATATTAATATGAAAGGTGAAGGAGAGCCTTGGAGCAACGGTAAAGTCGTCTCTGTATGACCTATAAGTCACAGGTTCGAGCAGTGGAAGCAGTTACTAATTAAATGCTTGCATTAGGATAGGCTAGATGTCTACATCACACTCCTTGGAGTGTGGCCCTTAACTGAACCTTATATGAACGCGGGATGCTTTGTACACCAAGCTGGCTTTTTTTAATATTAATATGAAAGATGAGACTTTGTTTACCTGCCATGTCTTAATTCTAACACCATTCTGGGTTCCCTCAAGGTTACAATTTGTTGCATAGACGTTTTCCACGTACGCATATGTGTTATCTGGACCTAAGCTTCCCACACTGCATACAATGTATGTTACTATTAGTTATTTACTTATTTACCATATAATGAAAATGTGTTTCACATTTATTGTAAAGAAATAAATAGAAATTTAAAAGAAATATAAGATGGAGTTGTACCTTATACCATGCCCTGGTCCACATGAAATACCAGAAATATGAACATCAACGCACCCAGTATTGATGGCAATGCAGTCATCACCTGTTTGTTATTAATTTTTTGTTGGATTATTGAATTTTGGTGTAAACATGAAACACTTTATGCAGTATAAAAGGGTTTCAATAACAGTAGTAGTTAAAAAATTAAAAAAAATAAAAAAAACTTAATTATTGCTAAGTGATGGACAGGTCATGCATAACATAAATTACTACAGTTTATATTGGATTAGGATCTTAGATGAATGGAGTGAAATTCATTATTTTATTTTTAAAAATTGTGAAACTCCAAATTCTGCTTTTTGCTTAATAAAAGTGTATGAAATAAGGATTTGGGAAAATTCTGTTTGTCTTAACCAACATATTCCGATAATATTTTTTGTTTATATTATGAAATTAATATTCACATAATTAAACTCCAAATTGTTCGCTTCCTACTCGAAAAATATTTCAGAAAATTAAAGTTACCTTTGGATTTTCTTTTATCGGAAAAAACTTTCTAATTTTATTTTCGAAAAATAAAGTGCATTTAAGAACAACCACGATTATTTTCATTTTTTGTTTTATGTAAATATTTGCAAACCTTTTTTTTTTCCTAATTCATAAACGGGGATAGATTTAGAGGTCGGGTACGTAAATTTTATTTTGAGATTATTATAGGAATCCGTAAATTTTAGATCTTGAATCCGCCTCTATCGAACAGACAAGTTAAAGATTTTAGGAAGTTGAGAGTATAAGAAGTACCTGTCTGAATAGTGGAGTCTTGAATGTGAAGTTGGCTAGAGTTAGAGATATCAATACCATCAGTATTGCGACTATATTTTGGTGCACTAATATGAATATTTGAGATGGTTACTCCTTTGCTGTAAGTCAGGCTTATATGATTTCTCGAACTATTCACTAGCTTAATTCCACTCAATTGAAGGCCGTTACAATAATTAAAGTGGACAGCCTACCAAGAAAAAGAAGGGGAAAAAATTCTTGTAAATGACATATATGCGAATATTAAAAGACTCAAAGTAATAACACATAAGGTGTGTTTGGTACGGAAAAAAATATAAGTGATTGTCTTATATATTTTTCAACGATTGATTAAATAGCAGAAAATAATTTTATAAAATATACTATAATTCAGGCAAACACAAGACTGAAATAGGTAAGGGCGGTAGGTCGGGGTCTAGGGGCCAGAGTGGCAGTGGCGATGTTATGGGGGAGGGAAGAGGGTAGATGGGTGGGGTCGGAGTGAGGAAAAGGGTGGAGAAAGTTGAGAAAAAATTTTGAAAAATATTTTTTCATCTTTTGATAGGAAAAAAAAATTATTTTCCTCTAATTGGAAAAAATAAGTTCATGAATAAAATATTTTTCAAAATATTTAGGTCGTCCAATACACTCATAGTAAGGTAATATCACCATAATTAAAAATTAATCTTAGAGAATTTCCTAAAAAAATTCATACTGTTGGTTTAGTGCAAGTTCCGTTCACCTGAAACAAGAACAATCTCACTTGTTAATACTTATCCAATCAATTAAACAAGGTCAAAGTACTAGTTAAAAACATTGATCACCTGAACTTAACAAATAATAGGGTAAAAATAATTACTATCTTTCATATAAATAAGTTATTGAATCCACTAAACATAAGAGAAGTTTCTCTAGTGTAACTATAAAAGTGATTCAAAAATCATTTTAGTTTGAATCCCAGATTTCACATTATTGTATTTTTATAAATGTGCTTATTAAAATTTCTAGCTTCGCGCAATGCAATATTAAATGATAATAAAATAGAGGGATGTTTAAAACGCACCCTGATACCACTAGGAGTATTCCACCAGCGTTGACCATTGCCATTAATAGTACCAGAACCATTGATGAAGAGACCAAAAACACCTGTAAAATATATCCAACTAACATTTTCACAACCTTTCCATTCCTTTGGATCCTCTGGTGCTACAATTGATCCTGATACCTGCAAAGCAATTGCTAGATGTTTATGTTCAGAAAATAGTGCTATTTTTATCGATGCACAAAGTATTTCGCGTTCACGCAAGGTTTGAGGAAGGCCCGCAACCAAGGGATGTAATATAGACAGACTACCTAATGCAAGCATTCGTGGTTTGCTTTCACGACTATTGATCCAAGGCTACTCTTACCCCAAAAAAAATAATGCTACTTCATGAAATCACAAGCCTGTTGTGATATATCTTTGGCATAATTTCAGAGACACGCCCTCAGATTTTGCTTCGTAACACTAACCGGGGCGAAGCTATGTCGGGCCAAGAGTGGTCAATTGAACACTCTTAGCCGAAAAATTATACTACGTATAAGGTAAAATATTACTTATTATTGATTAAAAAATATATTTTGGAAACCCTTGCATAGCCTACCGGCAAAGGGCGTTTAAAATTTGGACACCCTTATTGAATTTCCTAACTTCGCCATTGAACACTAATTTCTCTTGTGATTAAATGTTACACTTACCTACCTATATTAATTTCTTTGTAACAATCTTTTTAATCTACTTCTCATTAATATAAAAGAACTAATATCTTATACCCAATTTGTCCTTTTCTAATATTAAACTCTTCTAATTAATTAATTATATGAATATCTTTTTCAACAAGCTCTTTAACAACGAAAAACATAATACCCTTGTAAATAAATAAATAAAATTATACGCTAGGTTTATGCCCTGTCAATTTTCAATGCCGCTCTCAATTCTATCTTTAAACAAAAGCTAATTTATGCCTTTCCATCTTTTTGATGCTCAACACGTGCATTCGCATGATTTTGTCTAATTATTGTGTTTGTAAAGTTTCTTTGTAATCTCAATGTCGCATCACGTACTCAAGCATATGGATTAACTCCATATGCATATGTTTCCTCTGTTAGTATATATGCATGATATCGTTGAATAAAATAAAAGTTTATTGAAAAAAGGTAAATTAGTCAACTTGTAATTTTTTATATTAAAAACAAATAAGTTAAAAAGTTGATACAAAAATCAAAATAAGAGAGACGAAACGTAACATCATAAATCATAATGAATTTAGTGTTACGAAGCGAAACCTGAGCAAAAATCTTTGAAATTATCCTTTTTTAAGTACTAGTTCGTTCTTATTATAGGACTTCACATATATATATATATATATATATATATATATATATATATATATATAATGAAGCAAACTTACTTGTAGATGAATATTGGAGGATTTGCAAGGTCCTTGGAATGTAATAGGTCGTATTAAAAATGACTTTCCACTTGGTATAACCATTGACGGATTTCTACTTTCACCCCTACACGCAGCTGTCCAAGCTTGTTTGAATGCCTACAAAAATTGATTAAAAAATATATGAAATCTCTTAAACAACTTAATTAACGGGAAAAAGAGCAATTTTTATTCTACTTTCCTTGAAAAGGGGGGCTTCAATCAAAGTAAAAGATTACTTTTATTCTTTATTATTTAAAAAAGATCTTACTAAAATGCCATAATATATATGTCCAAATTTAGATGATACATGCTCTGAGCACACGGGTCTTGGTTTCGGTGTATAAGCAATTGAAATACGTGTGTTACGGCTCAGTCTCAAACAAGCATAGAATAAAAGTAACAAGTGAAACATAAGTTAGTTGAATATTTAAAAGTATTTGTATTACTTGAGTGTCGTCGTGCTTTCCATCTCCAACAGCGCCATAACTTGTTACATCAAAAACAGCAGCAAGACTTCTATCAAGAATAAATGGAGTAATACAGATCAAAAAGATGAAAGCTCGATCCTGCAAAAATGTGGCACAAAAGAAATGAAAAAAATGAATAATCATGATTATCGATAAAAGTCGTAATAGCTATACAGGGTAACTCGGTGTACAAGGCATCTCGCCTTCATGCAGGATTCGGGGAAGGGCCGCACCCCAAATGGGTGTGACGTGGGCAGCCTATCATAATGCAAGCATTAGTGGCTGCTTTCACGGCTCAAACCCATAAACTACCAGTTAAATCCCCGTAACCAAAAGACAAAATCCTAACTCAAAATGAATAAATTAAAACATTGAGCTCACCATTCAAGTTAAATCGACTGAAGAATAGTGAACAAACTCGTTCTTTTTTCCCTTTTTTTTTCTATGTTATTTTTGTTTGGAGGAGGGGCGGATTTATACGCTTCTGATCATTGCATTTATTATGGGAAATGAATTTCAGAAATCTACTAAAAGATTCATTGAAATCCTCCTTAAGTATGACTTACTCACTATAGATGAGTTAGGAATTAATTCTTCTAAAGCCTCATTAATACTAAGATATTGCTCTTCTCCATCTCACACTAACAAATCTCTCTTCAAACTCAAGTACTCCCTCCGGTTCACAATAAGTAACCAATTTGTTTTTTTATTTTGATCCAATATAAGTGTCCATTTATATAATCAAGAAAAAATTCATTTTGTTTTTCCAAAATTGCCCTTATGTACGTATTCCTAAAAAGTCATTTACTTCTCACATTTGAGAAGAGAAGTGAGTGTTACTATAACTATAGTGCAACATTTAATGAAGGGTAGTTTAGTCACACTAACTATTTTCTTCTAGAATTTAGTATTTCCTTAATGGGTGTGCCCAAAGCAAATTGGTCAATTATTGTGGAGCGGAGAGAGTAATTTTGGATCAATGTTTCATTAAATGATATTTAGGAAAAATAGCAACTTTGGTCCCCAACTATTGTTATATTCTATTGTTACTCCTTGTTAAGCATATCTAACCTTCAATTAAAGAAAGTGTGCACTTCTAATCCAATATTACCAGTAACTAACGGACACCGTAGGCAGACATCATAGGAACTATTTTTGTACGTAAAATTAGGGTGAACCCCCTTGTAATGCAAGACAACGCAACAACAGGGAACTGCAGCTCCGAAACAATAATATAACTATTCTTGCTATATTATATAATTATCTAGTTCACCAAAAAGAAATACTACTAACGGCGCAAATATGGCTTTTAACACTCAAAAGGAAAATAAAATTGTCATACCCGAGCACGCCAACAAACCATACAAGGCACTAGTGACGAAACTTGAAATGAAGAATTGTACCCCCACTACCTCAAAGATCAATTGAAATCCTCGAATTGTTTTTGCTAGACCAATATATTTTTTTGGAGAACCGGTAATACTTCTGCTACGAAAAAGAGTTGTGATATGAAACGCTCAATTTTTCACGCTATGAGTTACGATCCCATGGACAGCTTACCAACTATACTTCAATTTCAACTCAAGAGTCAGCTCGTGAATATAATATATAGTGGTAGTTAGGGGTTTACAAAGGAAACCGACAAACCGCACCAACCCGATAATCCGAGTCAAACCGAGAAAAAAAACCCGACTATGGTTTGGTTTGATTTGGTTTGGTGTTGGGAAAAAAACCCGACCATAATTGGTTTGGTTTGGTTTTAACTAAAGAAAGTCAAACCGAAACCAAACCAACCCGACATTACATATATATAAATTTTAGATATATTTAATGTACAAATATACTTATTGTGATGTAATTTATAAATATTTCGTAAAGGATTTCATAATTTTATCTTTTGAGGTATTATTTCAAGGTTGGACTTAGAACTTTTGAATGTTCCAATAAGTTTTATAGCCATTAACATTAGTAAATCAAATAGTGCTAACAAAAGCCCAAACCAAAATCAAATCAATAGTAATGCTAACAAAAGACATTCAATACAATACTACGAACGGGAATGTATTGAATATCTATTTTTTGTTTTGCAATAATTTAGAAAAAAATGCGCATAACATATTTTTATTTTTTCTTTAGCGTTTAGTCATGTAATTAATACTACCTTATTAGTCTACTTATTTTAGCATGACTTAGTACTTTTAGATTATGTTTATTTTTATTATAGTTTTTTAATTAGCGGCATTTATATTACATAAGTTTATTGTCTTTATTGTTGAATATTTTAGGATAATGCCATGACATATCTCATATTTTGTATTATTTTCTTAGAAGATACTTTATATAGTTGTATCTTACTAGGACTAAAGAAATATTTTGAGCACAATTTATATATCTTGTTCTACGAAGATTTTACCAGAAAAAAAAATCCGAAAAAACCCGAATAACCCGAAAACCCGAGAAAAACCGAGAGTGAAAAACCCAAATTTTATTGGTTTGGTTCGGTCTTTAGATTTAATAACCCGACACAATTAGTTTGGTTTGGTAATTGTAAAATCCGAACCAACCCGACCTATGTACATCCCTAGTGGTAGTATCGTCAAAAAGCAGATAACTGTGATAGGAATAATGAGGTTAACCAACTGACAATGTTGACAATAGTATTATGGTGGGACCAAAGTAGGCATCAGTTGAAGAAGACTTGAAAGAGAAAGGTAAAAGAACTGAAACTTTTTAGCGTGGTGTAACTAGGAATTTGAGTAGGGGGATTCAAAATAATGTAAATATTTCACATAAAAAAATATAAATTTGTATCGAGAAAATTCAATAGAGCTATATTTTACAAAAAATAAAATGCATTTACTCTTTTCAACGATGTAGGTAATTTATTTACAAAGGGGAATTGATTGAACCCTTTTTAGCAAACATAGCTCCGTGACCAACGCTGCTGGGACCTTAATTGTTGGGTTGAGATTGACCTGTGGAGCCTCATATAACATTATTATTATTAAAAAAATAAAAATTTAAAAATTTAAAAAAAAAAAAAAAAAAATAACACAAACATGTGCCATGTGATATATCTCACAATCTAACCCATTTTATGTTAAGGTGTTATATTGGACGTGGAGTTAAAAGAAAAAAAATTAGAATGTATGATAATATAATATTTAAGTGGCTATAAAATAATATTATGAAAAGTAAAATTAAAAATTTAAATTTACATTATTTTTAAATATGTGCAAACAGATTTAAAGGTATTTTGTAAGTTCTATGAAAGAACAAAAGAACAGATGATTATTTTGTAATGGAGTCTTCTGCCATGTGAAAGACAAACCTTATTTTGGGCGATTTGCATCTATACCCGCTTTTTGGGTCACGTTTTAACTTGTGCTTGCTTTGCAAAATAAATTGCAAGCGTACCCACTTTTTCGCGTAACTTCAGCATACGGGACTGAAGTAGCAAAGGCAATACGCTGAAGTTTTTTGTCCTGGATAAGATGTTGAAGTTATTTAGTTCATTTGTAAAAACTTCAGCACTAAAATAGTTGAAGTTTTTTGTCCTGGATTCATTAGTTTTGACATAAAACTTTTTCAAAAACTTCACCAGAAGATGCTGAAACTATTTAGTTCATTTATAAAAACTTCAGCACTAAAATAGCGAAGTTTTTTTGTCCTGGATTCATTAGTTTTGTCAAAAAACTTTTTCAAAAATTTCTGCAGAAGATACTGAAGTTATTTAGTTCATTTGTAAAAACTTCAGCACTAAATGAGCTAAAGATTTTTTGTCCTGGATTCATTAGTGTTGTCATAAAACTTTTTCAAAAACTTTAGCAGAAGATGTTGAAGTTATTTAGTTCATTTGTAAAAATTTCAGCACTAAATAAGCTGAAGTTTTTTTGTCCTGGATAAGCTTTTTCAAAAATTTCAGCAAAAGATGCTGAAGTTATTTAGTTCATTTGTAAAAACTTCAGCACTAAATAAGCTGAAGTTTTTTTGTCCTGGATAAGCTTTTTCAAAAACTTCAACAGAAGATGCTGAAGTCAGTGGCGAAGCCACATGCTTGTAAGGGTGGTCAACTGACCACCCTTCATCGAAAAATTGTACTGTATACGTAGGTAAAATATTACGTTTTAGAGGTATATAACACATATTGAACACCCTTTGTCGTAAAAAAATTTCACTTTTTTTAAATTTGAACACCCTTAAAGAAACCCCTAACTTCGCCACTGGCTGAAGTTATTTAGTTCATTTGTAAAAACTTCAGCACTATATAAGCTGAAGTTTTTGAAAAAGCTTTCTAACATATTAGATAAATAATCATCTTATTCTTTCATAGTGTATTACTACTATAAAATAATCAAATTGCCAACAATATCTAAATCATAAATTTTGAAAACAATAAACGTGAAAACAACAAAGTTACGTGGAAATGTTCACAAATTATTGTCTACTAACTTAGGGGTCGTTTGGTTGGAATATGATTTATACCGGTATAAGTTATGCCGGTATAAGTTATATTGGGTTAAGTTATGATGGGATTAGTTATGTTGGGATTGTTGTTTATTCATTGTTTGGTATGTTCTATTAAGAATGACAATTGCACAATTTCTAAGAAGAAGGTATAAGTTATACTGGTGCTAATTACCCCACAATCTATAAGGTATAAGTTATCCCAGTGTTAAAATTAATACCGGGATAACTTATACCTGGTTTGCTAACCAAACAAAGTACTAAGGTGGTATTAAATTTTTATATCACCCGTATACCTTCTTATACCTCATACCAAACGACCCCTTACGTAATTATTTATAATTTATTTTTAAATAATCTGATAAACATACTTATGGCAATCATCCCATGAACTGAAGTTTCATAGCAGCATCAGCAGTAGTAGAAGAAAGAAGAAGAAGAAAACGAAGGAGGAGAAGGAGGAGAAAGGGGCTGAATTTGTTTTAAAAGTGGGTACAAGTTAAAACTTTTTAAAAAAAATGAGTATAGGATAAATAGGGGCGACCAAATAGAACACTCTGTGCAATTTTTACCCTTATTTTGGTTTCCCCGAAAAGCAAAATACATTGACAGCTCATCGAACTTGTCCGATACTTAATCTAGCCACTTAAATAGGTAAAAGTTTATCTATATGCCCAATGTTTATAACAAATCAACCTAATATACCATGATTAAATTATAAATTAAGATGAAAAATACTAATTAAGCATGATTTAATAACAAAAATATAAGCAAAGACGTTTCATATATTTATTAAATTGGTAACTTGTTTTTAGTTTTATAACCTGCCTCTTTTATTTATACATGGAAGATTTACTTTTACACGTAAGAAATCTGTCTTTTACAAATAAAATATCTAAAAAAAGTCATTTTCTTAATTCAAAATTATATCGTGTATTCAAAATTGTAACGAAACACGATGTACAAATAGACTTGGTGAGAACATCAAATTCTGATACTAAGGCCCCGTTTGTCCATACATTTTGGTCCCGTTTTTTCAAATCTTTTTTGAAAACATTGTTTGTTTATAGATTAATGATCTATTTTTGAAAAATTTCTGAAATTATTTTTCAAGTTCCCAAAATCTAGTTTAGGGTATATTTTGGGTGAAACTTGTTCTCCCACTCACAAAACTTCAAAATTTTTTTTAAATAAAATGCATGTCCAAACATAATTTCGACTTCCAAAAATTATTTTTCAAAACTACTTCAAAAATTATTTTTTCAAGTTTCACTAAATCTATGTCCAAACGCTAGCTAAAACGTATACCAACTAAATATATGACCGCTTGAACAGTAGACTAAACCTATGATCACTTGAACAGTGACCTCTACTGGAACTATGTCACTCACACAGTCAGACACGACTCAATATCAGCCAGATCAGAGGCAGTGTCTTGTGCGAAGCGCGGACAAAAACAAGTTCTCTCTCTCTAGAGCTTTACCTGGTCATTGGACCAAATTTGCTACGTCAAGAAATGGGTCAAACAGGAACCACCAAAATACTTGGCCTGGTGAGTTTGATTGTGCTCTTGTTGTAGAAAGCTTTTCATTTAATTCTAATTGATCTGCTCAAAAATTAAAATAACAATAACTGAAACATTACGTCCTTTCGATATTGGAATTTGTCATCACTCAATTTAAAGTCGAACAATGTTGGTTTGCGTTTGACGTTTAAAGATGAAAAGACATCAAACAATGTCAAAAGAAATTACCCGAAGGAACAAGGTGCCATCGTTTTTGCATTAAACTAATTGATATTACCAGTTAAAGACAGCACTTTGAATTTGAATTCTTAAAGAAATAGAAAGCTTGCATAAAGAGCGTAGATTGTAAGACAATTTAACCATACTCACAGCAACCAAGTCTACAAAGATGGCTAATTACAATGACACTAAAACATCAGTTGTCAAGATAAATAACTCCAACACAACTTCAAGCTAGGCTAAAATATGATAACAGGTAGACTTAGCAGAAACCCCGATACATATATAATGCTCAACCTGCCTTGAGATTTCCTCTCTATCGATTATGGTACTAACAGCCAGCAATTCACCAAAGTGAAACTAAATATTGCATGTTAATACTAAACCAAAAAAAGTTCCAAATTGATATTCCCACTGAATTTCTGCAACTGCAGATGATACCAACCCACCACCAAGCTGCCACACCATTTTGCAGAGGCACGATTTCAGAGAAAAGTAACTCCAGAAACTTGAACAAATGAGTATATAACATTAGCTAGCAGCGGTATGAACAACTAAAGCAGAATAATCCATCCATTTGGGTACTAGCTAGAACACTGGGTATCATAACATTAAGACATTTCCATGCTAATGTAGGAACAGCATAGGTCCGATGAGGGTACAGGAAATCCAGAAGTGCCAAAGCAGAGGAAGCCTCCGCGCAATTCTAACCATATTGCATAAAGCAGAAACATCATCGCCACTCCCAGTCTTCAGCAAATCAACTTCAACATTTGCTAGGCAGGCCTCAGACCCACTAAGATGGCACTGTACACAAGATATGCTAGTGTGAGCTCCCGAAAAAAATTGATCAAATAACCAACAAATAAATAAACCACAAGACTAATGCATAGAATATCTCAAAAGCAATAGAATTTTAAGAGGAATTATGATTCTATTTTTGTACCATTACTGTACCACATCACGAACCACTTCAAGAAACATACTCCTAAAGAAGTCATGCAAATCCTAGTAGGCACCGAGGGTTTCCAGGATATAGAGTACGAAATATACTTAAATTTTCTTTTTTATGAAAGAGCAATTCACTGTTCCAATCTCAAACGGATATGGCCCACACCTCTACACTCTCCATTAAAATACCAAAGCTTGGTTCCCCAAAAAGATCTCAAATTTGTGACATGTACCAACCACATATCCTGCAATGTACTAGCTTTTTCGTTGAACCAAAGCCTAGGGAATTGTACAATGAAAAATCTTTTCTTATTGCGATTGCAGGTATGCTCACAATCAGATTTGCAACAAGAAGAAAAAGCAAACATCGAAAAAAGTCAACAAAGCTTCAGAAGTAAACATCAAGGACATACTGTATGTAGAAGTATCAATCTGCTCAGGAAGTTCTTTAATATCCACTTCAAACCTCTCCTGAACCTACAGTAGGTGAAAGCATAAAAAACTGATGTTAATACGGATGGCATTATAAATCATAACGGAGCCCAAAAAAAAGTGGACGTCTGACTCTCAACCTGATTGAGAACATCAGAATCTGATGCGGAGGACACAAATGTTATGGCAAGGCCTTTGGTTCCAAATCTACCAGCTCTTCCCACCTATCAGTATCATTCAAGATTAAACAATAAGACTACTTGGACAGGATCAGAATTCAGAACTTGAAAAAAATGAGTTCAAGGACAGATAGGACATACTCTGTGAAGGTAAGTATCTGCAGAATCTGGCATGTCATAGTTAATGACAATGTTAACCCTTTCAATGTCTATGCCTCTCCCAACCAAATCAGTCGCCACAAGAATTCTCTTGTGCCCTTCCTTGAAACCCTTGTAGCGTGTCAATCTATCAAGCAGCATAACATGATTACTGTCTCTTCTAATACACAAACACAATAGCCTTCAAGAAATCAAATGAAATGTATGGACAAGCAAATAACTCCAACGGGAACATTTGAAGAGATGCGCAAAAACATTAAAGAAAAATGCTTCTGAACCTTGTTCCTCTAACACAACTAATACCACAAATCCTGGGGGGAGGGGGGATGGAATCTTGTCGAGGAACTGATAATCTCGTTGACAATAGACTTCTCATGGTCACAGACAATTATTAAAATCATTGTTCACATTGAGTAAACACTGAGGAGTCGTTTGGTAGGACATATTAGGGAAAACAATACATGTATTAGCTTTGGCATTGTTATCCCTTGTTTGATAGTGTTTTTCAACCTAGTTCTAAACCCTATTCAGTACTATTCTTATACATGGCAAACCATGGCATTAGCAATACCATGGTTTTTAATACATGTAACAGAACTGCCCAATCAAAACCTTTTCCAAAGAAGTTTATGCAGGTTAATGCATGGAGGTATTTCTATAAACAAACAATTTTTAAAAAAAATTATGCAATGCATGTTAGTTTTAATGCACCAAACCAAATAATCGGTAAAAAATAATCTCAGCATAACTAATCCCAACATTACTAATCCCAGCATTACTAATACACCCTATTCAGTACTATTCATATACAACCTACCAAACAACCCCTGAGTGCATAAGCAGATAATATCAAGAGAAGTTGAACCAGAAGTCGGGCTTACCTTTCTTCCTGAGTCATGCCAGAGTGGATGCAGATAGCTGGAAAATTACACTCCACAAGTAACTTATTCAACTCTGCTGCTCTGCTCACGCTCTTGACAAAAATAACAACTTGGTTGAAGTCCAAAGCATCCAACAGGTCATTGAGCTTACGGTTTTTCTCAGTTTCACTCAATTTGATGTAGTGCTGCCATCAAATAGAAGCAACTTCAGGAAGATTGTGATAAGTAATAAAATGAAGGCAAAACATTAGGCTTCAACAATGTACCTGTACAAGTCCATGCAGGGTCAACTTGGCCTCATCATCAACATAAATTTCCATTGGCTGAAAGGAATAAACGTTATAGTAAAGGATATTAGGAGCTTCGTGAGCTAAGGGAATCTGATTACGAAATGAACGATGGATGAAGATCCTCCATCTGTGAATTTTCTCCTTGCAGCTTAAGAGTAAAAGCACCCAACCAGTCCCCCATGTTCAACATGTCTTTTTACAGCGCTTACCAAAAAGCTTCCAGTAGGACTCCAAGCATCAACCTCCCAGATTGACCCTTCTCCACTAACATCCCCACCCTCTTGACATCCATTTCCACAGTAAAGATCTTTCCCACCCCTGTTTACATCTTTAACTATGGGACAAGAACATGGAAGAACAAAGATGACAGACAAACCCAAGAAAACATAGAACTACAACCTTAATGGAAAAAATAGCTGCGAAGCACAGCTTTTACAGCTACCAGCTCCAAAGACACCTTATCTTTATTCACTTCCCCAGTAAAATTAAGTTGAGACAATGGTTATACCAAAAGAATACACTAAATTATTGCCTGGAGAAAGCTGAAATTATGGAAAAACGGTAGACTTCTAAAATCAAGAACTGGCCACAGGAAATTACATCTTGCATGAATTTCTTGCAAACCGGGCGAATCTCCTTGCTGAGAGTTGCAGAAAACATCATGACTTGCTTGTCATGAGGCGTCATTTTGAAGATCTCCTGCACGTCTCTCCTCATGTCTGCGTATGCAACAGATGTACTTAAGAAAAGTATTACCAAAGAGTAAAGATGATAGTAACTCTAGCAGCGAAAGTTATGTAACAAAAAGCTTAGCTAAGACATACCAAGGGATTCAAGCATCTTGTCACATTCATCTAGTATAAAATGCCTCACATTCCTCAAAGACAGGTCCTTTTCTCTTGCCAATGCAAGTACTCTTCCAGGAGTTCCAACGACAATATGCGGACATTCATTCTTCAGCAGCTCCTTATGGAGTTTGATGTTGACACCACCATAGAAAACAGCAACCTTGATATCGGGCAGATATGTGCTGAACCTCTCAAACTCATGACAGATCTGCAGATAGTGTAATTAGTTAGCAAATTAAACATCCTTTTTTGTCAGGTTAGCAAATTAGACATCATTTAACCTCGTATGAATGAAAAACAGAAAACTTGCAGATCAGAATACATGCCTGATAAGCTAATTCCCTAGTGTGACATAGAACCAGGGCAGCAACCTGACCAGCAACAGGTTCAATCTGTTGCAGAGTTGAAAGAACAAAAACAGCGGTTTTGCCCATTCCAGATTTAGCTTGGCAAATAACATCCATTCCCAGAATAGCTTGTGGAATACACTCGTGTTGCACTGATGAATAACCAAATACATGGAAGCCAACGAGACCTCAGTTTCAGTTTAAAAATTTTACCATTGTACATCTCCAAATTAGTAGTGGTAGGAGTAATTTACCTGAAAACAGAAGATAGAAAGAAGTTGTCAAGAACAACCTAGAAGGAAGAATATTACGGTCTAAGGAGAACAAAAAATGAGAATAATAATAACGATGATGATGATAACAATAATAACAACAGCAAAAACAACAACAACAATAATAATAAAAGACTTGTATAAGCACACTTATAAAACCCTACACAGATGCAGAACCTAAAAGGAAAAATTGAGACAACAGCCTACTATAGTAGGTAGCTCTTACAACAGCTTATGACCAGATTTCAGAACCCTATAATAGTTTCTCTCCACGCCACACTACATAGAAAGCAACAAGCTCCAGGGAAAATAAAGGACTGAGCCCACAAATGCATAAACGTCAAAACAGGTTAAAATAAAAGGTTCACTTGGAAAATTGGACCGGACTCACAAAGTTTTACAAGGCCTTCCTCTTAGTCCAACGAACACTAGTCTTACTCAAATTTATGATAAACGACTTACAACTAGCAAAGAAGTATACTGGATTGGAGGAACTGCACCACTTAAAAAAATGACGATAGCAGTGCACATTGGGCCACTATTGTTCACCTGACTATCACAGTTCTCAGAAAATTAAAATTTTGCTCTGATGATATTCATGGCATGGGAGGGTTATGAGCTAATCAAATCAGCCAATAACGCCTCAGCACGAAAATAGTTTAAATCCCACATATGGCTACTCTATATCCCTCCCCCCCCCCCCCAATGAATATCTTCTTCTACTGGTAAATTGTCACTTGAGGGAAATTGAGATTCCTTTAAAACTAGAGGTGTTCAAAATCTAACACCAATCCATACACAAGCGCAACAAGCCAAAAGGATACAATTCTGCATCTACTGAGTTTCAATAAAAAGGAATTGGGCACGACATAGAACACATATGATCCATGTTTCATAGCTTATTTCTTCTATTCAGCACAAAAGAACCCCCCCCCCCTTTTTTTTTTGCTTGATTCAAAGGAAAGAGGAAACTAAGCACGGAATATGCTTTGTACTCGACCGTAAATCCTAAATCCTTGCACTTATCCACATACCAACGGTAGCATTATTTTGGTGAGGAAATGCAAGCAAACATATACTTATTTTTACACACTTATTAGCTTCAATTAAAGAAGATAAGACTGGAGGAGGAGAATGCTTAGAAGAGGCCACCGCAAATAAGTTCAAAGATTTTATTATCAATTTTTTTTACAGGACAGTACTGAAATAGACAATTTTGGTTAGGAAGGAAAACATGTCCAGGTACAAGATAACTTGCCTTCGGAAGGATGCTCAAACCCAGAGTCCACAATAGCCCGCAATAGCTCTGGCTTAAGAAGAAAATCTCTGAAACCCGAACTGTGAATACCAACATAACCCCTGCATCCACCAAAAAAAGACCATAAAATTAATACTTGATTCGAAGTATACAAAATTTCTAGCTTGACAAAGCAGATCAAAGGGGGTCACAGAAATAAATACCACCCAAGTACTGATCAAAAAAGAAAACCCTTGAGAAAATACAACAAAAAATTGACAAGTTTGAAAAGTGTCAGATTGACATTAGACTATCCCAGCAAGCCAGCACCATGGAAATATTTATAGAGCAAATACAAAAAAAATTATCAACAAGAACATAGATAAAGAATGTACATCAATCAATCAATCATTTAAGCCTCCACCCAAACTAGTCAAAATTAACTAACTGAATCCTTGATATTTCAATCTACTCAGACC
Organism: Nicotiana attenuata; assembly: GCF_001879085.1. NCBI lineage: Eukaryota > Viridiplantae > Streptophyta > Magnoliopsida > Solanales > Solanaceae > Nicotiana > Nicotiana attenuata. The sequence continues at coordinate 129,255 of NW_017670819.1, forward strand.
TGCTTCTTTTCATTACTAATATATTTGACCTCTAAAAATATAAAAAATGAACCGCCTCTACTGAGGCTCAATCACAAACTAGCTAAGTTTGGCTATATTATTCCTCTATATCTTTTCTACTCTATTTAGGCAAGTTCGGTTCCATACCAATAAACAGATGGGGAAAAAACATACGAAAAGGTCATAAAAACCTCTAATTCTTAACTATACACAACTCAATAACAGACAAACAAAAAAAATAGAGATATAGGCTTATTTCAAGCAGGAAAAGGATCAGAAACCCAAAATAATGTAATTTTTAAGCAGCAAAAAATTCTCAAGCACGTAGCTTCCCCAACATAAAATACGAAGCATAATAGCATAATTTCAATCAACTAACTAGGTTGGACCAAACCATAACGCATGAACATAGGCTTCATAACTATGTTACAAAATATTATTACTAAGAAATACAACAAAGGATTAAAAAACATTGACGTAAGCCTAAAATTAAAGAAAATAGTTCCAGTGTAAACAACATAGAAAAAACAGACACATTTAATATCGGCATGAAGATCTCACTTTTTGGCGGACTCGCCGTTGACTTTTCCGGTGACGGGATCAGGGAGTTTTTCATCATCTTCTTCATAGTCGAGAAGCTCCTCTTCATATGCATCGTTCTCCTTGTTCTCGCCCATTCTTTTGCTATGAACTATTACTACAAAATACGCCAGATCCAATCACAAAATATCAGTAATTTAAAATCGAAGTAAAATATGGATAAATACGTACAAAAATCAGAGATTTGAGAGGAAAGTTGCTCTTACCTTACAGAATCTCAGAGAAAAGTTGGATCTTGGTCGGGGAAATTAGGGCTAGGGTTGAGCAGAAGCGTCTGCAGGAAAAATGTTAGGACAAAAATAGGAAAAATATAAATCGTATGCGGGAGCAGAGAGTGATAGGGTTTTGTGATAGAGGGGCAGGTTATAAATGACGAGATGCTGAAAACTTTGTTGACGAGTTTGTCCTTAGCTCCTTTTACGAATTTGTACAAAAGTCGGCTTAAACTATGGGGATATTTTGGACATTTTAAATTTTTAATATCTCTCCTTCTGAAAAAAGGTCCTTTTCCTTTTCCGTTGATGGAGATTCCCTTTTGACCTTAGTATAATTTGCTATATTTTAAGCCTTTGTATATTTGTAAATAACGAAGACAAGATTCGCTTAGACTAAGAAAAAGAGCACCATAACACAAGAAAGTGATCCTTTTTGGGCTAATATAGAAAAACTCGTGGTAAATCTTCATAAATGAAGCAAAAGGATTCCATTTGACTTTCAATAAAGCATCTCATAGTAAGCTTCTACTAATCAAGAAGCAAATTGTATTCAACTCTTATTTCGAGTTTCAATAATAATAACTTGAGTTAATATTAATTGGAAATCCCCATTTTCATTATATATCCAATGAAGTAGGAGCTTGCTCCCTTTTTAGTGATACTTCTATCGCTTGCCTCTCGAGATCCTACATGAAAGACAATTGCGAGAACCTGTCTGGATTGCGTGGCGATTTAACAAGCGTATTACCTGTTTCAAGATTAAGACTCGGAAGAAAATCCCTCTAAGTCTCCCGTCTCATGAAGTTAGAGATTCTCCGAAAATAAAAGGTTTGTAAGGATTGCATTTATGATTGCCTTCTTGTACAATTTTTGTTACCGTCCTTGTTTTTATTATTTTCAATATTGCTTCTTTACTACTATTATTTTTATTTATTAAACCTACTTTAAAATATTTTTCTTGAGCCAAAGGTCTAATGAAAACAGTTTCTCTACCTCCACAAGGTAGGGAAAAGGTCTGCAATCAGTGGCGGATCCAGAATTTTTAAATTTTGGGTGCTCAATTATTTTTAATCTGAAAATTACTACTGAGACAGGGTGCTTAATTAATATATTTGTATAATTTACTAGTTTTTTTTTTATAACTATAAAGTTTGGCTCCAAAAGCAATGGGTGCTCAAGCACCCATAATCCATAATATACATCCGCCACTATCTGTAACACACTATCCTCCCCAAACTCGACATATGAAAATATATCGAATATGTTATTATTGTTTCTTGTATAGTTTTTGTGTGACATGATAATGAACTTGAGTACAATCAAGATAATATTACTTGGCTCCTATGAGTTACTAGATATAAGCCATCATTTCACCCAAAAAAAAAAAAAGATTGAATGATTTGGTCCTTTTACTTACTTATGATGAGACATTAGACACCTTAATTAAACTTGAGCATCCTTATATTATAGCAACAATTATCTGTAGTGGCATTTCTAGCAATGTGCCACATAAAAATTTATCGATACTGTTGTGAATGCGGTTATTTTGTCGCCCCATCAGTTTATGCTCGAAAAATGTTAATGAGGGATAAATCTAACTTTCTAATGACCCAACAAGATTATTAAGTCATTTTTCTATTTTTCCTTATGAGAGTATGTTTGTCGTATTGCCTAAATAAAATGACTCATGTGAATAATTACTTGTACACAACTAGTACATGAATTGTCCTACCTAACCACGGGACTTCTAGTAACTTATTGATCGTAATACAAAATTTATTATAGAAATAACGACCTTCTTCTCAATTTATGCATTTAGATTAAGTTTTCTCAAATCTTGCACCAAAATTAGAGGTTTTTATGTTAAAATAACTTTAATTTGAGTGACTTCATAAATTACCAAAGAACTTGGTTCTTTGCCTAACTTCTTACTCGTAAATGAAATAAACAGTAAACAAGAACAGCAATTTTATGTGAAAAATCACCCGGCTCAAAGGTGCAAAAAATACGACCTACCACGTAGGATTTTAACTTCGACTTCAGTAGAACAAATGTATTAAATGTACTGATTACAAAACTTGTAAACCAATACCCACACGCTTCTCTTACTTCTACTACTTGAATGAATTACAAGTTACTCTAACTTGCACACTCAAATAATGACTCCAGCTGACTTATTTTGAATGACATCATAATACAACTCAATCTCCTAATACACGTGAACTAACAGACTCAAGAAGCATACTGACTTTCAGTGCACACTAATGATTAACTTGAGTGTTAAACTACAATTGTTGTATGTCGTTCTTTAGTTGATGTGCAAATCAGTCCATAAGGAAAGTATTTAATTTCCCAGAAATTTTTGAGATCTTTGGGAGTCCTACATGCAGTCAACTTTTTATTTGGCAGCAATCCTAAAGTTCCACAGACTCCACAAATCTCGTGACTCTTGTCTATCAATTATGCGGGAAGAAATTTTTGGGCAATAATCCTTATCGCATCAAGAGTCCTTTTTAGCAATATTGGACTATAGTAACTTTATGTAAAAGTTACTGTCTTGTAAGAACCTTCAACAACTACCTTGAGGACCTGGTTCTGAGCACACGTTCGGCAACTGCCTTGAGGACCTGGTTCTTAGCACACGTTCACTTGACACACTTGTTAATCATCAAAATCCCAATTCTCAAGAAATGCTCTTTTTTTTATGATGAAAAACTTTGTGCTCATGAACCAGGTAATGGCATTCATAAACATACACAGTACATCACAGTTGAGAGCAATAGAGATTGTGAGCAACACAAACACTTGAACAGACATATCCCCAGGACAAGTGCATCACCCCTCTCCCCCCCCCCCCCAACTCTATCTTCCCCCTTTTGGCATCATAAAAAAAATAGTTATTAGACAGTCTAAGCAACAGTTAATGCAAGATTTATGGCCATTGAGGCTACAATACAATCACATGAAACATCAAGACAAATAAACTATGATGATGATATGAACTATGTGAGAAGTAGGTACAACATAAGACAGTTCATTAAGTAGTGCCAAATTAAGCCCAGAGCCTTGAACTAAAACATTAAAATAAAATAGACTAAAACATCCTGCAAACTACTCAAAATCTAGACTAGAAAGACAAAACACAACACCACTAAGCGAACAAAAAACAGACGGGAGACACTGGGCAAAGGACCAAAATCAAGGGTGAGAGGTGGAGGGGGTCAAGGCTTTCACAAGAGTGGCATTCTGTTGAGCATGAGCCTCTCTATCTCTTCTAAGCTCCTCCCTAAGCTCTCTGGTTTCCTTCTCAACTCATCATTGTCCTTCCCGAGCCTAGCATTTTCTTCTAAAGACAACTCCAACCTTTTATAGAGTTCAGCAGTCATGCTGCTTCGAGGAAAAATGGCATAATCAATTGGCCCTTTAGCCTTGATATCAGCATATCCATACTGTTTGAGTGTGACAAAATCCATAACATCATTGTGATTCCCATTTCAGCTCAGATAAGGATATATTGAGCTTGTCAAACAACTCAGTTAGGATAAAGCCATAAGGCATAACATGCTTAGGCTTGGAGGTGTCTACAGCCCTTACCATATGTTGAATCATCGGGTTAGGAAGATTTATGGCTCTACATGTATCCAGCAGATTCATTACAGCCATATGAAGCAATGCGCCCTCATGCCTCCTCTTATATCTCCAGAATGCAAGAGTTCACAAAGTAAAATAACAGTTTGTGAAAAAGTGTCATGTCAATTTTGTACACCTTTTAGGGAGCATCCAGCTCAAACTTCTGGGAGAACTTTCTGGTAATCACAATTCATGTGGCCACATCATTGTCAATACCAGGCCACTTCTTCTTCAAATAGTTGTCAAATCCTAGAGAAGGAATGTTAAATAGCATACCAAGCTCTTCAGCATCAAACTCCATCCCAAACCCTCTCACGTAACTCTTTAATACCTTGCCATCAAACTAAAAATTTGCGTAGAACTCAACCACTGTAGGCATACATACAGGGGGAAAGGCTTTAACAAATATATCTATCCATCCCTGTAGGTCAAGATTTGCTACCAACTGGGCCTTGCCTTTTTCATCAGTGTTAGCAAGTATCTTCTCATTCAATATTTTTCTATTTTTGAACTTAGTCAACCTGTCAACTACCCCAGACTTAGCCATTTTCTTCTTCCTTTTACTAGTCTTCTGAGAGGTGGTAGTTACTTTGGTGGGTTTTAGCAGTAGTCTTCTTCATTGGTGGTTTCTTGACACTTAGGGAAAAACCATGTTCATCCTCCTCAACTCTACTGCAGTTTCAGCAATAGGAATTTGCTTTCTTGACCTCTTGGGACTCCTGGACTCCTTGATCATTTGTTCATTAACAACTTTTCTCTTGCTCCTGGTAAGAGGAGTCCTAGTGAAAGGAGCCACTTCCCTTCTTGCCCATGAAACTGGTCTTGTATGTTTTGCAGGAGTCTTCCTGTTCTTCTTCCCAACCTCAGATAATGGCAAATCATCCTCATCACTATCAGCTTCCCCATCCCCTAAAAAGGAGTTAAGGAAGGCCTAGGTTCTTCAGACCCTTCCTCTTCATGAACTTCTTCTAAAAGGCCATGACTGTATTTTCAATAATCATATAACCTTCAGATTTCTCACTGGTATTGTGTTTTTCGCATTCAGATTCAGTACCCTCACCTTCACTTTCTTTTTCATATTTATTACCATCACTTTCAGAGTCATCTTCTCCTTCACTTCCTATTTCTTCTTCTTCTGAATCTCCCACTTGCTCACCTAATTGTTCTTCTACCTCACCTTCTTTCCCTTGACCTAATTTACCCTCATCCCCACATTTCTTTTCTTCAGAACTTTGAGATTTCTCCTGCACTTCTTATCCCTTCTTTTTTGTTTCTTCTTCTCCTTCGCTATGAGTTTCCTCCTCATCATCATCATCATTTCAATTGTAAAAACTACCATAAGAACTTTCTTTATCCCATGTTTCTTTCTCAGCTCCCCCCTCAACCACAGATAAGTCTGCAACTATTTCTAAATTTTTCTCTTGAGTTACTACTTCCTTTTCTGCATCAGTACTTTCTACATGTGGTGAGTCACTTAAGGGTTCAACAACTTCCAACGGGGAAACCTCAATTGTAGAGGCTAAAACAACAAGTTTTTATGGAGGAGGTTTTACATGAGCATATTTGATTATTGCAGATTCCCCATGAGCAGTAGCCTCCTTTACTTTTTGTTCCCCCTTAGCAGTAGCACAATCCACTTCTTTACCAATCTTTATTGGTTTCCTTGAAGTAGCCTCGACCTTAGTGGTTTTGGAGGTGATTTGTGAGACAGAATACAGGTTCATGGGTGATTGGTTTTGGAGATGGAGGTGCAGCGGGAGTAGAAACTACAGGTGTAACAGTAACAAAGGGTGATGGTGCCGTAACAATAGTGGGCATGGGTGGAGAGATAGCAGGTGCAGGTTCAGAATTACCAGCCGAATTTATACTTTTCTTTGGCTTAGACTTCTCAATTTTGGACTTAGTAGGCTTAGACGATGATTTTGCTTTTGAAAAGGTTTGGTTAGACTTAGTCATGGTGGTGAGAGGACGATAATTTGCTTTGGTTCTTGCTTAGGATTTGAGAGGAACATTGAGGTTTGAGAGAAGTACCAATAGAGGGCTTTTAAAGAGAGTAATCTTAATTTAACTAGAAGAGAGAGAGAGAGAGAGAGAGAGAGAGAGAGAGTGAGAGAGAGTAATTGAATTTGAGTTCTAACGGGACTCTAATAATAGTTATTTTTTATGACTAGACTCTTAAAATTAATTAAAATCTAAATATCTAATTACACTAGGATTCTCCCTTGATCCTTGATTTTGATAACAACTAGGAGTGATGCTAACTATATTAGGAAGTCTGAGAGTAACAGTAATTTAAGTTATTAGGTTTCAATAATTTTAGACAAGATGGCATGTACCTAAGTCCAAAAACCAACTCCTTTGCAACTCCTTAGTCGTTTATGCAATAAAGCTTCCAGCACAATAAGTTAATATCGCCAGGTATAGTCATCAATTAAACTTTCTAAGCAAATAAGTATACTAAATATGAGACTGAATCAATCAAGTATTTGATACCTCAACTATCTACATCTATTGACTCATTTTCTAGCCAATCAATGGGGTTCAACCTAGTGGGAGGCAATGATTAATTCAAGTTCTAGTTTTTTTCTTTGAAAGTGTAACCTACTCAGTGCTTTAACAAAAATTCAATTTTATAAAAATTTATTGACATATTCCCTTTTTCAACATTGTCTTTGAGAAAATGATGTATGATATTAATGTGTTCAGTTCTCTTATGCCGATATGGATTTTTAGCAATTTTTATGTGGTGTTGTCACAAAAAATAGGAACATATTAACAGAAATACTGTATTCCCTGAGTTGTTGTCTTATCCGTAGTAGTTGAGTACAACAAGATGTTGTTGCTACATATTCTGCTTCAACTGTACATAGGGCCACTGAGTTTTGCTTCTTTGTTCCCCAAGACACCAGGCATGAACCAAAAAATATGATGTTCCTGTAGTACTTTTCCTATCAACATGAAAACCATCATAGTTGACGAGTGCAAAACACAACACAAAATTATTGCTCGCTAGTCAAAGATAGTATAGTTTAATTATCATCTCCACAAGGATTGGATTTAAACAGTTTGATTACTATACAGGAAAATTAATACTTGATTTAATCATTATCAACTATGATTAATTACTAAAAGTTAAGCAATTAACCACAAAAGACAACAGATGAGCAACGAGATATCAATTAGAGAAATAAGGATAATTGACTAGACAAGTGCAAGATAATTGACTCGGGAGCCAATTTTTGAGTTAGTTCAATCTATAATACTGTTGATTCTCACGAATTCAACAGATAATCAGATTACAGTTGAAGTTAATGTTCCTCTTCGTAAATGTTAAATTCAGTAATTAATCCAATTGAAGCACGATAAATAATTACAACAAATAAAATAATGGTTATGATCTAAAAGGTAACTTCTCACGAATATTTTTCTATTTTCTAGCTCGATTAACAATTCAAGAGGCCTTTTCGATTACCTACCTGAATCACGATTTTAAACTAGAGCATAAAATGTAAATAAATTCAATATCAAGCTCATCTTTCGATTAAGTAAAATAAGAAATAACTTCACAATACGAATTAAAACTCCATCAATTAATTCCAACAATTACCAAGAATCGAGTCCCTAATCAAGTTATCAAAACACCGTATCTGTCAATACCCTAATGGGAATTACTCCATAGCAATGGAAAAAGTCATCTCAATAAATTTTAAAAACATAGAAAACATCAATGCTAATGATTCGATACAAACTCCCGTATTGCACCGATCGTTGATTGAAATCTTGATGAATTCTTGTGTCTTCTTTCCTTAGTTGCTTCTCAAATCTTTCGTAGGTCAAAAGTCCCTCCAAATATGTATTTTCGGTGTATTTATACCCTGTACGAACGGGCCCGAACGAAACTAAACTTTCCTAGCCAAAATAGGAAATAACTTCGAGAAACTTGTACAGGCGTGTCGCGCCATACGGCGCGCTTGAGAGGATAATCAGAGAGCAGACTTTTTGACAGGCCGCCACTTTTACATAGTCGTGCCGTGCCATGCGACGCTCTGTGACGACCCGGACCGTCGTCACGTGAGTTACCGCCCCGTTTCCCCCATTTTCTGCTTCCTTATGTTTCATTATAGGAGTCATGGGTGAATGAGTCGATTTGGATTGGTTTTAGAAGGAAATGAGACACTTAGTCTCTGTAAGGAAAGTTTGAATTGGAAAAGTCAACCGGATGTTGACTTATGAGTTAGAGGGTTCGGATGTGATTTTCGATGATTCGGTTAGCTTCAGGGATGATTTGTGACTTAGGAGTGTGATCGAAATTTATTTTGGAGGTCCGGTGTAGAATTAGGCTTGAATTGGCAAAGTTAGTATTTTGGCAAATTTCGGTTGATAGGTGAGATTTTGATCCGAGGGTCGGAATGGAATTCCGAGAGTTGTTGCAGCTTCATTAGGAGATTTTGGATGTGTGTGCAAAATTTCAGGTTATTCGGAGGTATTTTGGTCGGGTTTTTGATCAAATGCGTAATTCGGAAGTTTTAGAAGAACTTAGGCTTGAAGCCGATGTAATTTGAGGGTTTTGGTGTTATTTGTGGTGTTTTGATGATTGGAGCAAGTTCGAATGATGTTTTAAGATGGATTGGCACTTTTGGTTGAGGTCCCGGGGGCCTCGGGGTGATTTCGAATAGCTAACGGGATGGATTTTGGAGTTGTGAAATTTGCTGGTTTGCTGATATCTGGTATCTCCACATCTGCAGAAAAGGGGCCGCATATGCGGTTCCGCAGATGCGAAGATTTGGTCGCAGGTGCGAGTGTGGGCTATGTGGAGGAATTCCGCAGAAGCGGTCCATGTTGATGAAGGGTCTTCCGCCAGAAGCGATAGGTTGTGCGCAGATACGGTCACCGCAGGAGCGGGATTGGACCGCAGAAGTGGTCCTGGGCGTATTAGTGAGTTCCGCAGAAGCGGATGGAAAACCGCAGAAGCGGTAGTCGCATGCGGAAAGGTAACCGCAGATGCGAAAAAGACTGTTCAGAGAAGGGTTTTAAAACTCATTTGGTTCCGCGAGCTTAAGTTCATTTCCTCCATTTTTGATCGACCTTGGGAGCTTTTGGGCAGAAATTGAAGGGGATTTCGACTAGGTGTGATTGGAGGTGAGTTCCTTGACCTTAATACATGATTTAATGGTAGAATTAACATAGAAATTTGTGGAAATTCATCAAAAGAGGGTAAAGCTAGGGCTTGGAAATTTGGTATTTCAAAGTGGGATTTGATGGGTCATTTGGGCTCGGATTTGGGAGTTTTTGGTATGTATAGACTCGTGGCGAGATAAGGAATCCGTTGATGTAAAATTTTCTGAAATTCGAGGAGTGGGCCCGGGGCTCGGGTTTTGCAAATTTCGTAATTTTTGATGTTTTTCGATTCTTTTCGATTGGGTATTGTTCCATTGGCATATTGTGACGTATTCGTTGTGGTTTTGGTCAGATTTGACGTGTGAGGAGGCCGATTTGCGAGGCAAGGGCATAGCAAGCTAGGATTTTGGCCGGCTTGAGGTGAGTAATGATAGTAAATGATATCCTGAGGGTTTGGAACTCGGATTTGCACAACGTAGTGCTATATTGAGGTAAAACACATGCTTAATGGCAAGCGCGGGGTTGTTTACTACTGGGGATCGTGACTTGGTTCTCCTGTTTGATATTTTACCGCGTATTTGACTGAGCTGTCTTGTTTATCATCATGATTTGGGCTTATTGCCATATTTTGGGGCTTAATGCTGACTACTTGAATCCTTCGTGGATTTTTATCACTATTTTCCTCACTATTTTGATATACCACTTGAACTCAGTCCTGTTGATTATACTGTTTTACAAACTCAGCTGCTTTAATTGAACTTCGAGGCTTAAATGATATTTCCACTGTTGTTTGGGCTGAGCACTACTATTTTACTGATGCCTGAGGGGCTTATGATGTTTTTCTGGACTGAGTGAGGCCGAGGGCCATATGTGAGGATAT